>NC_140092.1:27028520-27253520 GCF_964237585.1 Gallinula chloropus
AGCAGCTCATGTCACAGGGTTACTCTCCTTATCCCCAGGCACAGTCACTGCAGGGGTAGCCCACCATAAAGCCCATGGCCTTTCCCTTATGTTGGGTGGCAGCCAACTGAGTAATATGGAGTTCACCAGAAGAAAAACACTAAATCGCTCCTTTAGCCCAGTCTGTGGGGTCCTCCCGCTGCTGTCAGAGTTGTTACAGTCTCCCTCTGCTTCCCCCAGCCTTGCCCAGAGACAAAGACAGAGGGTGCAGCCAGCAAGCTGCTGGTTTTGCCCAGAAAGGGACACTGCTGTGTTTGAAGCCCAGCAACTTGGCAGAGGTCTGGGTGCAAAGGCAAAGCTGGGCTCTGCCTCACCTCTGCACGCCGTGCAGTCAGCCAGGCTCTGGGCAACCTGCCCTGGGCAGCGCTGGGATCACTTGACAGGGGTGTAGAGTGACTGCCCAGAGGGCACAGCAGAGCCCTGGCTGCAGGGGGGGGTAAGGGAGTACCCTGAGCTGCCTGACTGCCCAGGGACCTGCATTAACTGCTCCAAGTAAATTTAAGGACATCTCATTTCAATTTCTACAGTGCTCTGGTGGTGGGGGGGGGGGGGGGGGGCAGAAGCACTTGAAAAGGAGAAATGAGAATCTGCTGGTTTCAGCAAAGATCTGCAGTTTTAGCTGTGACAAAGGAAGAACTGTCCAGCTTTCCTCTTTTGTTTGCTTTATGAAAGGAGCAATCCCATTTTGCAGTTAGAAGCCTCTCTTCCCATAAACTAGGCAAAGTTTAACCCAATGAGAGGCATGAGGAAAGCAGTAACTCCTGTGACTTGAGCTGTTACAGTAAAACAGTGGGCCCAGGACAAGGCATTTACATTCACAGCCAATGCAAATCCCCTTGAAAGGTCCTCTGTAGGTCCCTTGCCTCCTGGGATTTTCCAGTCTTCCCAGGTTTTAAAAGCAAGCAAATACAAGAGGGGGTTGGGGCTAACTTAGGAATGGCAGTCCCAAATTCTGTTCCTGTTTTCACATGACTAACAGTTAAATACATTGCTGCTTGGTGTGCTCCCACCTCTGGCCCTGCAGCCCTGACCCCAGGGAGGAGGGATGGATCCAAGGATGGAGTGGTTGCACTGGAGGAATGCCCCATCTCAGCAAGCTGCATGCACACAGCATGACCCCCCTATGTACTATGGAAACCAAAATGCTCTGGGATCTTGGTGACCTCTCCCCAGCCCTGCAAGTTCTTGGTACGCCGTGAGTAAAGGGGGTTAGGAGTAAACTGAGATGCTCACAGCCCTGAAAGATGCATCGAGCCTTGTTGTGCAGCAAAAGCAGTGGTGAATCCAAACAAACTCACAAAACGGTCTAAACTAAGCTTGTGTTATCATTTAAAACAGGTATTGTTACTGCAGACAGGACTTGGTTGAGAGATGAGCTTAAGGAACATGTCAACTGTGAAGAGCAACCACAGTGACTTAGGCCAAATCTTGGACTGTGTTACAGCTGCTGTGCAGGCTACAGTGTGCAAAGCTGTTGGGATGCCAGTAGCTTCTGACTGCTCAGGTAAGCACTGGCATCCTGGCTCTGCTTTGAAGCAAGGACTAGTCCAGTGTGGGCTCACTCTGAGGCACGTTATGGAAGGAGGATGCTAGAAGTACCAGTGCAATTAGAAATTTTAGTAGGACCAGTAAAATACCTGTTTTAGCCAACAGTTAAAGAGAGTTTAAATGAAGAACCTAAGTAAAACTACCTTTTTATTTCACAGAAAACACACTTTATTTAGATGTTAAAATTAATGCAGAACTGCCACTACTCTCCCATTTCATTCCTTGGTTTTGGAACTGTGCTGATAAACATAGACAGCTTCTGACAACTTTAAGATCCATCTTTGATTTGGACATTCAGGTGAACCTGCATCTTCCAAGTGCCAACTCTCAAAGCCAAAGGAACCACTACTGTGAAATCAAGGGATGGTATAAAGCACAAGTCAAGTTATTGTCCAGACTTGTGGTGATGCTCATAGGGACTTGAGCTTTATATATATAATTTATTAGTTAAACAGCACCCCTAGAAAAATAAATGTTGCTCACGCTCTCTTCCTGGGATCTCCTGGGTTGGGGTGCAAGAACACAGATGTAACCAGACTACTCACATTATGTGGTTTCCAGCACAGCTCAAAAACCCTGGGAATGATGATGGGATAACATTTGTAATGCTTTATTACAACTGCTGCTAGGTTATTTAATATCAGAATACGCTGCATCAGCAGATGTATTGGTTTTAACAACTAAAGAGTTTCTTTTCCTAACAATATCACTATAAAACTAAGATCTTTCAATAGGTTCTTAACACTCACTGGACAACTTTTACTGCAAGTCATCTCAACTAATGTGACAAAGAGGATGTGGGAACCTTCCAGTAGTCCAGGCTAGGAACCGCTGGACTCCTTCACCTGGGACAAAATTAAGCAGATCTCTCTTTCCACTGAAGCCCAGCATATAGTGTCCAGGGCCTCCAGTTCTAGAGCTGCTGACCAGGTACAGTGTCTGCCACAAATAACACGCACACAGAGGCAAATAGGAAATTCACCCAGGGACTTTTGTTCAAACAAAATAAACCTGCAACACTGGAGATGAAAGAGTAAGGGCTGCAGAACAGGGGGATTCACTGCATGGGCTCCTGCAGGTCATACAGGAAGTACCTGGAGGCTTATGCATGCCACAGGTAAAGCTGGTATTTCTGGGGACCTGCCACCATTTTCAACTTCTTGCTGGAAATAAAAGCCACAATCTTTGCTTTCTTTTCTTTTCTGTGGAGGTAAATAACCAACCAAGGGCTGTTATCAATGCTAGTGGGCCAGCTGTCTCATACATGGCATGAGCAGCCACTCTGAAGAACATCTTCAGCACAGAACATGGCCCAATCTCCTTCCTCAGGTTGACTTTAGTTAATATATATTTATATATAACACAAAAAATGGGGAGTTTGAACCAGTGCCAAAAGTCTTCTTAAAGGCACTGAATCGTCTGTGAATTGTTCCTCTGGGAAAATAAGCCAAATAAATACCCCTTTCATACTGTAATTAGAATCTTCTGCCTTGATTAGGCAATAATCGTGGCCCTTGGGTAAAAAGGCTGCCTTTGTATTGTTGATGGATTAATGAAATATTTAATGAGCCATTTCTGCAGCTCTCCCTTTTCCTCAGTGTTGCAGGTTAACATATTCAAAGAAATAAAAACCATATGTTTGACTGGTAACTTAAAAAAGCAACCCCAAACCCCACTACTTGGAAAAATCTAGTTATTTTTCATTAATTTTTACTGTTTGCTCAGCACAATTAGATTCCAGAAGTGCCTTTCAAAGACAGATACATCAGTTAATACGTGGCTATGTTTTAATAAGCTGGCTATTCCAGAAGTGAGCAGCCAATGTGATTGGAGTTGGATGCACTGACTTGGAGGTCGATGGAAAGAGTCCCTGTTGTTTTATCTCAGTCATGGAATGCAGCAGCAGAACCCTGTAAGGCTGCAGGAGGCCAGGAGAGGGTTTGTCCTGCATTTCTCCAGAGATATGCTCAAATTTCCTCAAGCACATGACTCACTTCCTATTTCTGTCCTTGCTGAGCAAGGCTCTTCAGACTTTACTTTGCAGTTTTTTTATGGCTGGTCAAAAATACCATAAAATTCTGTCAATCTGTGTTATCAGTTGTCCTGGGGATTGTGAGAGATTTGCTGGATGTGAAGTTCCTTTACTGCATCCTGTACTTAAGTTGAGCAGTGATTTAGAAGTGGCTGGGTGTATTTAAATGGATGGAAGTGAATGAAACTGCCTTTCTGAAGTGGTATCAAAGACCATGTTTCAGGGCCCAGGCATATCTCTAAGCTGTTAATCATTAGTAAGGATTTAACTGGAGGACAGATTGTGCCACACCTGCAACAGCAAGTTTCTTATGCTGCTGTGTGAAAAAACAGGTACAGATGACTGTCAGAGGGGATACTGGACCAGTCTCCAACGGGCCAGTACAGCTCTCCAAAAGCACTAGTGACCTGCATGCCAGACACAGCAGCACTGCCTGTGTCACATGCAGAAACCTTTAATTTTTTGTCAAAAGCTCACAGAAACTATTACACTACCTTATTTTCCATTTATAATTTCAGCTATTCTGTAATTGTAAAGTGACCTACAGAGGGCTGTGACCTTGAAGACATAGCTAAGCACTCCAGTAAGGCACGTCACTAGCCCTGCTAAATTTATGCTGCTCATTATATGAGGGTTTTACCCATTCTATAGTACTACAAACAATGGATCCAACAATATCCCTGTGATTCTGGCTACAGGCATTTGTCCCAGGACTTGTATTCCTTCACACACCCTGGCACACACTTTCAAAGCTGGATGTGTGTTAGCAAAGACCTGGACACCCTGAACAAGCAGATATAGTGAAAGGACTGAACCCTGGCAGGCTCCTCTAATGGAAGAAGACTAAGCTGTTACTCTCTGCTTCATCAGCCATGGCCAGGTTTCAAAAGGAGGTCAGTCTTGGGGAGCCTCCAGCATATCCCAGTTAGCCAGTGTTACACAACCATCTTCCAGACACTTCAGCAAGAGTCTTGGCTGTCACATCTAGAATAGCCACAGTTAATCAGAAATGTTGCTGGCAAACTGAAGCAGTTTGGAAGGAAGCTTCTACCAAGGATACACATCGACATTTTATAGAGCTTAAAACAGCAGCAACAACAACAAATATCCACACCAAGCAGGCAACATGGTTTTGAATGATTTTAAAACAACAGCTATGCAAGAAGTTGAATTTGCTCAGAAACCTGTGCTTGCCTTTGCCCCCTGTCACCCCACTCTTTGCCTTTGTTTTTTGGCTGGGCAACCTGTCAAGAGCACCAGCTGCTTTTAGATCCCACTGGTTCCTGCAAGAGCTGCTCAGCCTACCTCAGAAACACTGAGTGCTTAGCATACACCCACCCCTGTGGGTGTCTGACCAGGCTTTTGCCCTCTATTTTTACTTGACCTCAAGCTCTTTTTAATGAAGAGGGTCTGTCCAGTATCTTGGTAACTGTCAGGTAAATTTGCTGGCATTTGCACTGTATTTCATTATGCAGCACCAGTTAGTTGAATGATATGAAAAAAAGAGAGTCCTATAAGCAGTTCCAGAATGTTCTGCTTGCTGCACAGCTTGTCTGTCAAATGCTGTTGTCACCCAGCTCCCTAAGTCTCATTTACACAGTGCTATAATGAGGAGCTGCTTTCAGAACAACAGAGTAACACACCAAGTACAGTTCCCAACCCTCTGACACTTAACAGAGGTCACTTCAATGACACAAGCCAAGAGAAAAGGAAAGGTCCTGATCCAAGAGAGCACAGCAGGCTGCATCCCAACACTTTCTTTAATTTGGGATTTTAATAGAACACATTTGCAAGGGGGATTTTGGATAAAAAGCTCATCTGCTCTATTGATTTGTCTCTAATGAGCTCAGTTAAAACTCACCCCATGGGTCAAAAGCAACTTGTATTTTTTACATCATCTTTTTAAAAAAGGATTTCAATTTAAAAAAGAAGTAAAATGGATATAATAGAGAAATGAACTTTATACTTGAATGAACTTTATACTTCCCCTTTTTTAAAGGGCTGTATTAGAACTTAAGACCTTTTTTCCCTGCTGTCACTGATATCTTAGCTTGTACCAGCAAAGAGGAAAGGTGTGTGTCCCTCACAGTACTGCAACAGCCATCCTCCCTGTCCTGCCAGGAAATGTCTGAATCTACCCAGATTCAGTGGGGTAGCAGTTGAAGTGCAGTCAGCCACTCTGCTGCTTGACTGTGTTCATCCCTTGCTTAAGAAAAGTAGCTTAAGAACACAGCATCCCTTCAGGCCCCAGAGGGCCTGTCAGATTTCAAGTCTTTCTAGGAGAGAAAACTTGCAGAGTTTCTGTTCTGAAACAGCCTCAGTCATTCTGCCAGTACCAGCACTGGGACAGGCATTTTTATGGGTTTGTTGGGGGTTTTTATTGGGATTTGGGTGTTTTTTTTAAGAGTGGCTAAACTGACTCTTAAAATTGTATCTCATGGCTGGAGAAACCATGTGACAGAACTGGATGGGGACCTCCATCTCCCTTCCCAAGTTACTCTCTACAAGCTCCAGTTGCTGGAAGTGGAACCTCAGGTGCACTTAGCCTCTAAACAAGTACAGAACGTAATTAACAGCCAGGATTAAGGAGTCTAAAAGGGCTGGTGCCAGCTTTACCACAGCCAACCTTGTTTTCTTCTTCCCTGATTTTTTTTTCCCCTTTTAACACTCAGCAACTCCTGTGACTGTGCAGAAGCAACATCAATTGTATTAATTTTGGCTTATGTTCCTCCTCAGTACAGCACCCAAGTTAAAGAAAGGGAACTCTCACAATGTTCCTTTTAACCCAGCTTTAAATAACAGCTTTAAGAAAACAAACACAAAAAAAAACCCCAAGCAAAAATACAAAAAGCCAAACACCAAAAAACCCCAACAAAAAACTCCCAAAACAACCAAACCTCTTCTCCAGGTTTCTTGCACAGTAAAATTATGATCCTTGCAAATCTAATTCACTCTTTGCTAACCTGACAAACACTTTCCTTGACAAAATTACATTAAGATCAAGTCACTGAGAATTATGCTAACATTCAGATTAATAACTCCCCCAGTAAATTTCATTTAGACTTCTCATTTTAAGGAGGTAAAGCACAATAGTTTCATTTGCAGAAAGTGATCAAAGCAAAATCCTGTGTTACATAAAACTGCTTTCAAGCATTTTTCTGGACATTATGCTACAGAACTGGTGAGCAAAATTCTTCATACCCATATGAATGGAATTATTTTTACCTACCATCAGCAGACAGGTGAGCATGCCTTTCATATGCTTTGTTTATTTCTAGAAAGGCATTGATCAAAACATCTTCCAAGTTCTCATCCTGAGCAAGAAATTCTCTGGAAACAAGCAACCAAACAAAAAGATTAAACTTTTTTTTCCAGGAAATAAGCATCTGAACAATCTCTTCCTTACCTCCTCCATGCATGCACTGAATAATGCTGGACTGGGCTAGGTGGACTATGAAACCTCGGAGGATGAGTGACCATCTGTGACCCACCAGTCCCCTTTCAGTCCTAAGGGTGGAATCTGTGTTGTAATTCACTTGACACACTTACTTGATATATTTTTCCATGTACTTATCACAGAAGTCAGCTGCTGCCGCCCCACCATGTCCATCATAGACTGCGAAGTACAGGACATCCTCCGTCAGCTGCGCGTAATCAAACCTGTCTTCGTTTTCCTTGCGCTTCCCGATGTGGCTTGCGCAGCCCACGTTGGCCAGGCTGACTTTTGGAATGGGCTTCCCATACTTTATGCTTGGTGGGAGGAGAATAGGTTCATCGATGCGATTGTCCCAGATGCCGAAAGTGTCCCACGTGGTGGGTCGGCCGCTCCCATCGGGATCGAAGCGGGAAGGCCGGCGCTGGGAGGTGGAGCTGTAGCGGGGGGCTGCGGGACGCTTCTCCTCTTGCAGGAGGCGGGATGTCAGCCCAGCTCTCCTCCTGACTTGATGCCCTCCGCTTCGTACCAAGCTAATTAAAGTAGCTGTTGACATAACTTGTCTTCCAGGAGATTTGTAGGAATAAAAGGTGGGGAATGCAAGACAGGCAGCTGCTGGAATGTCTTCGGGAACAAAGAGGAGAAAGCTGATCAGGAAACAAGAAGCACAGGAAGGGGAATTTTCAGTTACATCATTCAGGAAACAATGTCACCCTCAGGCCCGCTCATCACGCACAGCACAGCGCTGCCCAGAAGCTATAGAGGGATCTGCATGACTCACTGAGAAACAATCCTACGCAGAGCAGCCCACACAGAACAGGGAGCACTGCGGATAGGTGGAGGTAAGGCATTTCTGCCAGCCACCTGCATAACGATATCTTGAGTTTACATGGGTTGCAGAGGTGGTGATGGGGCAAAGGAGAGTGATAATGACTTTGCTCCCTGTCAGCTAAAACATGAGCATGTGAAAACAGGAGGTGAGGTAGTGAAAACGAGCTCCTCCTGCATGCTCTTCAAACTGCTGCAGCGTCGGCACCGTGGCTCCTTGGGGAAAGGGTGGGAGAAAGGTATTTGCTTAGATTGCTACATGATATTCAGTTCAGTTACATCTATTGAGGGCTTGAATGATACTTTTTAACACAGACCTGTGAAGCGAATAGTGATTTTCTATCTAGGAACAACCACATGGACACACACAATCGCACATACAAATTCCTCCCCCCCCCCCCCCAAAAAAAAAAACCCTTGTAGCTCTTTACTGTTTTGTCTGTCACAAAGTTCTCTGCAACCTAACCCTGAATTGGCCTCCCTTAGCTAACACAGGCAAGCAAGGTCTTCTAAAGGCCTCTCAGATCTCTTTTCCAGCCCAGATAGATAAATGAAACGCACCAGTTGGCACAGCACAGATAAAGATTCACTAATGATGATTCATCTAGCGTGCTGAAAAATGTAGAAAGACTGGCTTATTTAACTCTTTGTAGGGCAACTTGATAGAAGTCCAACAGCCTGGGATGCAGCTGGTAGAAAGTCCATGTCGTTACACCAGAGGTGTCTGAACTGGACCATCAGATCACTGGAACCAACCACACTGAATTCTGAGTGAGTGATTTCTAACTTAAGAGCTCAAAGCTTGCTGAGAGCGAAGTTGTGAGTGAGAGGTATTACACGCCATAGGAAGGGAATGAAAAGCATGCGGGCTCACAGTGAATGTCAAAAAAGCTCCACCCCAAAACCAGGCAGCAGGGTGTTCTGACATAACCAAGCAGCAAAGAGCAACTCATGTACCCCAGAGACACTAATTCTGGGCTGGAGTGCCTGGCTGTTGTACTTTCCCCATGCCAATTGAAGTTGCATCTGTAGACTTGAAGTATTTGTTAAAACTACTGGGTTTTTTTTTTTTTTAATTCCTAGATGAGATCTGGGTGTTTGCAAAACCACACACTCAAAGGTAACTGGTGCTTTGGTATAAAATAGCTGTGATGTGAGTTTTCTGGAAGCCTCCATTAAACCTGTCATTTGCAGCTCAAAGCACGCTGCTTCAGTTGCTCTTAGTTTACCTTTCATACAACCTTTAGATGAAGAAAGGTTTCTTTACTTAGCACTTAAAGGGTTAACCATCAACCTGATACAATGCAAACAGTGCTGGGAATAATGGTCCTTGAATCAGACCAGCATGGGTTAAGCCACCAGGTGAGTGGAGCTGATCACCTGGAATTTTAAGATTTCCTGGGTTTTTTTGCAGGGTGCTGGCATCACCACATCCTTATTTCGGTGCACTGACAGGTACTGAAGAAGTGATTTAAACCTTCTTGTGTTGCTTTTTTCTTTTCTGCTACCCTTGCCTCCCAACAACAGTTTGTTAACTTCCTTCTGAGAAACACAGCACAACCAAATGGAAAGCCTGCCAATTAACAAAAGCCACACTCAGTCTAGCTTCTGTCAGCTTGAAAGGAGAACATGCAATGCTAGCTATACTTAGATATCCCATCACCCACAGCAAGAAGCAGAGGATTAATCCAAAATCCCAAGATAATTTATGTGTTTGTTCCCCATCAAATTCAACTCCCAAAAGGCAAGTATAAATACAGACAAAGATTTTGCTTTCTGAGTCTTTGCAAGTCAGGAGTAGGAACCTGATCTTTAGCTTCTGTGATGCAAACAGTTATGTTCTCAGGTGGAGCTGTAACAGTCTGTGCTCTCCTAATGTTTACAAAGCCAGGGCAAGCCTGTCTGGGCAAAACAAGAGGGAGGCATCGAAAAGGGGAGCCATCGAAAAAGGGGAGCCAAGGTGCAAGACAGACAGTTGCAGATGGAAATCTGTTTCGAGGTGCTCCATCTGATGATCCTGTTAATCTGTACACATAGGACTTAAAGAGTTCCTGCATCCAGACATGGGAAAACAAGGCCTAGAGCAAACGAGTTGAGCAATCAGACTGCAGCTCAGCGCGCACGGTGCTCCTTTTACAGCCTGGCTGCTTCTTGGCTGATGGAAATTTTCCAGCCTGTGAGAAGGAGGGAGGGGGAAACCATCCAACCCGGAAGAAGGAGAAGGCATGCCTGCTGCCCCGGGGGAGCACACGTATTTACAAAGGCATTTCCATCCCTGAACGCGGGTAAGTGCACTTGCCTTGCAGGCTTTCCAAACCCCGCCGATGCGGGGGGCGGGGTATACTGGGTGTTTCTCTACGTTAAGCTCATCTTAAATCGGGGGGGGGGGGGGGGGGGGGCGTAATGTCTGTGACAATATAACGCCGCTCCCCGCCCGAATAAATAACCCCGCGGAGGGCAGCGGTTTGAAGAGCCTTGTACCGCTCCTTCCTGACGGCGAATCAGCACACGGCCGCCTGACAGAGCTAGGCCGGGGCTGTGTGCCGAGGAGCTGGGCGGTGACGCTCGGCAGCGCCGTTCGAACCTCTGAGGGAAGACGGATGTCAGCAGCACCGGCCTCCCCTCCACCGCCAGCCCCTCCATTACGGCGGGGCCGGCCCCGCTGCGGATCCTACACCCGCCCCCCCTCGTCCCCGCTGGCTGCCGTGAAGGGGCCGTCGGGGGCTCCTCCGCTGCCTGGGCGCGGCCTGACAGCGGGAGCCCGGCTGCCACACCTAAGCCGGGGGAGAGAGCGCAAACCCCGCGCAGCAGCCGGAGGAGGGGGCAACGCAGGGAAGCCCGGAAGGCAAGTTAGCCCCCAGCCCCGCCAAGCAGCCCGCGGCGCTGCCTCCGAGGCCGCTCGTCTGGTGACCGATGGTGCCCGTTAGTTTCCTCCCTCCCTTCCGCCCACCTTCCCCCCCCCGCCGCCCCGCAGCCGCGGCCGGGCTCTGCCGGCCTTCCCCTGCCGGGGCTGCACCTGCCACCGCCAGCGGAAGGAACCAGCGTCGGTACGCGGGAGCGGAGCACGGCTCCTCCCCAGGGCAGGCCCGGCCCCAGCCACCGCCCGGAGCGACGAAGCAGCCGAGCGGAGGCAGAAGTTTCCGCCAGGCCCCGGGCAGTGAAAGGGCCTCGGCACCGAACATCATCTCGGCCGCGGAACTGCCTCGGGGGCCCGGGCTGGAGTTGCGGCGGCCCTTACCTCCTTCCGCGCCCGGACGGCGGCGGGGAGCTGCGCCCCAACGATGCGAGACCGACACCTCCCCAACCAAGGCTGCTGAGGCATCGGGCTGCGCTCCCGCCCGCTGACTTTTCCCCCGGCCCCGCCCCGCCGGCCAGCCGGAGCCCGCCGGGCCAATCGGGCGGCGGCGAGGGCCGTCCCGCAGCCGCTCTGCCCCCACGGTGCTCCCAATAGGAACCGCCGCGGCGGCCGAGCCTCCCCCACCGCCCCTGCCCCGCCCGCCAGCCGTTGGCTGTGAGAGGCCGGCGGGAGCCGCCTCAGCCAGGGGCCCGGCGGGCTTGGCGCAGGGCGAGGCACCGTTCGGGCTGCCCCCGCTTGGCTCCGTTCTCCCCTTCGCAGAGGGGAGGGAGACCGGTACGGCCTTGGCCGAGGCGCTGCCCCGCCAGTGTCCCTGTACATTCCCCGTTTGCCCTCCCCCCGCCTTCCCCTCGCCGCCTTGTCGCCCCGCGAAGCCGGTGTCGGCCGGGGAGGAAGGAGCACAGGGACACGCAGCTGTGTCTGAGGTACCGCACACGGCCCCTCTCAGGGCGTCTGTGCGGGGCCGGTGTGCCTCGTTAAGGGAAAATACGGCACAAGGTTTAAGATACAGCTGGCTGTGCCGCTCCAGGGCGGCTGTTTCTGTTAAAGAAACACCTCTGCCGCTTCTCTGACCCGTGTCCAAATGGCAGTTTAAAGAGACCATTTGCGTGGCGCTGGGCTACCGATACAGTCTTTGACCTTTGAGGAAACTTGGCAAAGCAGCTGGGTCCATGGAGCACGCCTGCCCCCAGACACTGTCTGAGAGACTCGAGTGCTTGGGAGCAGGAGAGAAAAAATGCAAGTTTAAGGAGGCCCCTGGCAAATTCACCCCCCGTGTTCTTGAGGTAAGGAAGGTTTTTGCTTTGGGTTTTGTTTTTTGGGTTTTTTTTTAATTTCAAGAGCATTATTTCTCATTATTTCTCACCATAAGAAGGACATGGAGGTCCTGGAGCGTGTCCAGAGAAGGGCAGCCAGGCTGGGGAAGGGGCTGGAGGGCAAATCCTCTGAGGAGCGGCTGAGGGAGCTGGGGTGTTCAGCCTGGAGAAGAGGAGGCTGAGGGGAGACCTTCTCCCCACCTCCACTGCCCTGCCAGGAGGGTGCAGAGAGGTGGGCGATGGTCTCTTCAGCCAGGGGACAGGAGATGGGACGAGGGGGAATGGCCTCAAGCTGCCCCAGGGCAGGGTCAGCTCAGCTGGGAGGAAAAAGTTCTTCCCTGGCAGAGTTGTGGGGCTGTGGCACAGGCTGCCCAGGGAGGGGGCTGAGTCCCCACCCCTGGGTGTGTTTAACAGACGGGGAGATGAGGTGCTCAGGGATATGGTTTAGCACAGGACAGGAATGGTTGGACTTGATGATCTTAAAGGTCTATTTCCAACCTAGTGATTCTATGATTATTTCCTCTGACTTTTCTGTGGGATTGACTTTACTGTATCAAAAAAATGCAATACAGGACCTGTACATTTACAGACTGATGATCTCAGTTTCCCAACCTGGGACTTCACAAAGACACCGATGTTTCAGGGAACCAAGTTCTTTGTCTCCCGATTATTATTGGGTTTCATCGTCAGCCTGTGAAAGCTGCTGTTAATATTCATCCTCTGCTGCAATGTCATCTTCCCTGTGCTCTGAACAAAGCTTGACGTCAGCTGTCTCCCTTCTGTATTCGTCGGGGAACAGCTAAGCAGGCCTTGTGCCCACTGCACGATGAGCCTTGGCTGCAAAATCTGCTTCTTTCCAGAAAACCCCTCACAGCCCTCCCTGTATAGGCCTACTTGTAGAAGAAGAGGTTAGGTAAGCATTTTAGGACCTACCACATTGTTCTGTCTTCCAGATGTGTGGTGTCCCACTCAGCATTTAGAATATTTCACCCTGTGAATCTTCTGGGGGTAGACACACTGTCATCTGTCACTGCAGGGTGTTCCATGATTCTCATTTGTCCTCAGTGAGACAAAGGGAAAACAATGCTCTGTGGAAACCAGGTCTCTTGGCATCGGGCAAAGAGCAGCAGTTCTCCTGAGCAAAAATGATCCATGCAGAAGTGTATCCAAACTAGTGTGGTGATTTATCAAGAAGGAAAACAGGACCTTACCCTGTAAACCAGGTATTGCTGTTTAGAGTGGTAATAACAGGGGCTTCCCCAAAGTGTCAAGGACCTACATGATACTAGATGCAAGTGCTGCCCTTGATAGTTGCAGTGAAAGTCAGCACAGATGCTCATGCTGAGTCTTTATGTGCAGTGGGACCACTCTGATACTTACAGGGTTTTGGAAACTAAGTGGGGAGGCAGCAGAAGAGGCAGCAGCAGGAATTTGAGATGGCAGGAGACAAGAGGCTGCAGGCACAAGAAGAGCTTTGTGAGAAGGCTTGAAGACAACAACAAGGATCTGTAGGGGAATAGGTGGGGGCACAGTGCAGGGGAAGGACAGGCTATGGTGCAACACTTGGTACTTCGAAGAGCCTCTGACATCTCTCAGACAGGAGGCAAAACCCCAATCAGAAATAGGAAAGGTGGGATCTTGTACTATGCAATGGTTGGTTTTGACTGCAAACAGTTAATTTAGACTTTCCCCTGGCACTTTTTTCTTCCCCCTAAAGGATGGGCTAAGTGTTCTAAATTCTATCTCTTCTAACAAGGAATTTCTGCTCCTTCAAAACTATCTTTCTCACTTTTTTTCCTGTCTTACTGCTTCTGGTTTTGTTTCTCCATCATCTTCCTTACCTTTCCCTTCCCCACCACCCATTCTGCTTTATTTTGTTCCCCTTTTCATTCTCAACTCAGACATGTTTTTCTGTGATTATTTCTCTCCTTCTACCCATCTTAGCTTTTTTTTTTTTCTAATCCATCCTTTTTTCTGGTGTGCTTCCATCTTTGGATTCTAAAAGCTGAATTGACTGCCTCATGTGACTGGAAAACAAACAATACTAACAGGGGGAGGGAGAGGTTGTTTGCTGGTGTGCAAGCCTGCTGTCCTGCCCAGTGTTGTAACCAAACATGCAGCAGCTGTGATTCTTGGGCAGGTGGAAAAGGAATGTCCTTTGTAATCTCCATGTATTAGATCTTGGATCAAGCTAGAAATGCAGAGCAAACAGGTTCTGAACACCACGCTTCTCTCACTGTCATGATGTGGGAGAACTTCTTTCGTCACCAAGCTAACACTTTCTACCCTCATAAGTGAAGAGCTGTTTCCTGTGGTACACTCTGAGCTCATTACCTCTCTGTACTCTCTAGGTTTGCCAGGACATCAGAAGAGACCAGAAAGCATCCCATGGCTGTGGTGAAAGGAAGTAGCCACCTTCTTAACATTGATGTTCAAATAACCAGCGACAGTTACAGTTTTTCTTGGCGCTCTTCAAAGGTGGCCCTTCAAAACCAGGTGAGCTGTTGTGGGGAAGTCATGACCCTAAGTGGGCCAGGAAGCTCCACAGGCTCTACTCCTGCCAGGGCCATTTGGCTGCCTGTACTCATGTCCAGACCTGGCATGGCCCAACTGTTAGCACAGACCTTGGTGCTGGGAAAGTTGCTGCTGGAAACCTTATTTGGGATCTGTGGGAGCTGAATTTAAGCTCAGGCCCTTGTCTGAACTATTCTTTAGGTATGCCTGTGCCTGGCTGTGTACCTCTCAGATCCTGTGCTTCCTTGCCTGTAACTTCCTGGCTTGACCTCAGACCTGCCATGTGTCCTTTCTTTTGGTTGGGATAGAGTTAATTTTCACAAGAAATTGGGAGGGGACACAGCCAGGACAGCTGGCCCAAACTAGCTAAAGGGGTATTCCATACCATGTCATGCTCAGTATGGAAAGGGGACTGGCTGGGAAGAAGGTATTGCTGCTTGGACAGGCTGGGCATCTGCTCTGCAGTGAGCAATCTGCATTGTGTATCACCCCTGTGAGTATATTGTGTGTACTTTAAGTACTGTCTTTGTTATTTCCCTCTCCCTCTCTCATTGTATGGGCAACACAGTGGAAGACTCTGAGAAAGGCAAGAAAATCCTTCATATCCCTCCATAAACCAAAGTAAGATTAAGGGGACAGCACAGGAGATCCAGTTTATAGGCAGCCTGTTGCTGTCACCAGCTGGCCTGCCTCTCCTTGTTGAGGTGCTGTTGGGCTCTCAGTGATGTCCCTCCCTGTCTTGCTGTCATCCTGCTGCTGGGGGGTAGTAGCCATGTTGCTTTTTGCTGACAAGGGCTGCATGCAGTCCTCAGGGTGACATGAAAAGCCACTTCCTTGGTCCAGGGGAACATGCTTTTTGGCACTCTTGCCTGGTATTGCCCACATAAATAATACTAGCATTAACACTGAAACATGACTAAGCAAGCTAGTAAGTGTTCTGATTAGAAACAAGGAATAGAAAAGTGAAGCCCTGTTATTTTTGGCATGGTTCAAATGGTGTGCAATGCCTAATTCTCAAACCCTTGCTCTCTGCTTCTATGGGAGATGTAACATCCAGCCATCCCTTGTGTACTTTGACTTTAGGGTATGATAGTCTGTTTTCCTCTGGTTATCTTGCTCAATGTGTTTCTGTCTGAGATGGAGCCATTCTGAAACAGGACAGTTATGGTGCAACTTGAGCAGGTGCATGGCAGTGTCTAGATCAAACTTCTGGCTATATACCAGTTCTCATCTGCAGGAAAGACAGGAGTCAGCTGCACATTTGTTGCCACAGGACTCCTCTCAATTCAGATGATATAACTTGCTTCTGTCCTGGTAAAGATGGAAAAGAAACTCCTCTATCCTGTACCCTTTCTGGGAAGGTCAGACCAAAAGTATGCCTAGAAGATTAGCTGTGGGCATTAAAGCAAAAGTCAAGTTTCTGTACTTAGACATCCCAGGTGTGGGGGGGTTAATCTTGGCTGGCCACCAAGTGCCCACCAAGCCACTCTGTGAAACCCCTCTCCTCAGTGAAGAAGTCAAAACACTGGTGTGTTTTCAACACCACTTGTCATGGTTTAACCCCAGCCAGCAGCTAAGCACCACAACCACTCTCTTCCTCTGCTGTAATGGAGGAGAGAGTTGGAAAAGTAAAAGTGAGAAAACTTGGGGGTTGAAATAAAGGCAGTCAGTAAAGCAAAAGCTGTGCTTACAACAAGCAAAGCAAGGCAAGGAATTCATTCCCCACTTCCCACTGGCTCCACCACACGTAACGGATACTTGAGAAGACAAATGCCATCGCTTTGAACCAACCTTCCTCTTTCTTTCCTGTTCCATCCTCCGTTCCCATTCATTCCTTCTTTCCCTTTCCTTCCTTCTCCCAGCTTTCTGTGCTGAGCATGACATCTGACAGTATGGAATATCCCTTTGGTCACTGGGGGTCAGCTGTCCTGGCAGTGTCTCCTCCCAACTCCTTGTGCACCCCGAGCCTCCTCGCTGCTGGGGTGAGAAGCAGAAACACATCCCTGCATTATCAGTGCTGCTTCTGGCACAAAACCAAAACACAGCCCTGTACTAGCTATTGGGAAGAAAACCACCTCTCTCCCAGTCAAAAGCAGCTCCCTGCTCTTGCTACAGAGAACAGCACCCTGAGGGCTACTATGGGGAAAGTTTCCATCCCAGCCAGATCCAATTGAGTATTCAGGCAGTTTATTTGGAAACAGAAGAAAAGGGTTTTGCTGAGCTTTTTGTACCCCTAGTGAAGGATCTGTTCCCCTAAATGCAGGGAACAGAATGTTTCCAGCCCCTCATGTTGTGCCTTTGTCAGTCTCCTGTACAACATTTTAGCTCTGCAAATTGAATTTGCCCTTGAACTTGGATCCTTGTTTAAGTTAGAAGTTGTGATACTTCAAACTGTGTGAGTGTCAGGTGTGGTAACTCTGCATTAGAAATATATAGCTGAAAAGTCTGCTGCCTGGAATATCTTTACAGCAGCACAGCTGATTTCACCTCAGTGGCATGACTTCAATTTTACAAAGATAATATCCCAGATCAGAATTCAGCCATCTGTCTGCTGGGAGGAACGACAAGCCTATTCCTATCTTAATAATTAAAGAATATTCCTAATGACCTTTGAAGAGCTCTTGCTATTTGACAGCAGGAAATTAGCCTTTCAAATAAGTGGCAAATATTTTAAAGCAGGCTTTTAAGTGGTTTCCTTAGCAACCACTCCTCGTTGGCGATGGACACACGCTATTAAGTATCGTGCTGGGCTCGGATTAGCTTTGCAATATTAAAGACACTTGTTTCAAACACTGCCAGGTCATGCACAGTTCCTTGCTGTCCAACAGCCCCAGAGCACACAGGGAAGATTGCTGCCTGCCAGGCTGTTTTCCAGCCAGGGCAAGGACACACCTCTTGGTGCTGAGCTAGAATAGGTGGCTGGATGGGTGGAGGAGCCTGCCCCGCTCACCATTGGCTGCTGGGTGAGGAATGGGGGGTTTATTTCTCCTTCATCTCCCCCTCCAGCCCCAAGAAAATGCTAGTGGCTTGTGATTCCCTCATTAAGAGCTGAGCTTGTATTCTTTTTTTCCCCCTTTTCTCTCAAGCATCTGAGGCATCAGGTAATTTATCCTTTGATCCCCTCTCCAGTGCAGTGAGCAACAGGAATATGAAGTCATCACCACAGTTACTGGTGGAAAATGGGGGAAGAACCATTAATATAAAGAATATATATAGAATATAAATATAAAGAAATATAAAGAAGCCCCTCTTCTGCTCTGCTTCCCAAGCTCTACAGTTGGTTATTCTGATTCGGATTGCCTTCCCTTTTTGCTCTGGATGTCTGGGGTTTGTGGCAGCTTCAGCAAAACCCACCTGAGAACCTTAGCAAAACCAAACGCTGCTCAGGGGAAATGTTCAGCAAGGATCCTAATGCAGGGCATTTGCCAGCAGGTTGTCATCAGCCCCAGCAGCGGGAGGGCTCTGGAGACAGGCTTATCTCTGTTTCTGACTGAAGGTCAGCGCTCGTTCCTGCTGCCATCGTGTAAGGAGTAAGAGTCATTTTCTCCTGATGCCTCCTTGCTCTGTGCCTTTGCTTGCTGCAAAGCCTCTCTGTGGGGCTTCTCAAAAACTATGCAAACCTGGAGTAGCACGTGACAGCTGCTGTATGTACTCTCACTGCTACCTACTGTCACTGTGTACACTGCTGAGCACAGTGAGTTCTGTAACTCCACCCTGGCACCTAGGAGTGCACTGGGAAATACCAAGTCCTACCCATAGACTCCTAAATGAAATTAATCAGGGTGTTGCTCTGAGAGACAGGCAGCTCCTCTGGCTTCTGTGCTAAAATTGGAGCAGGTATTCAAGAGGGAAGAAGAGGGACTGCCAGTGCCCGCGTCTCTGACAGGCGCTGCATTGTTGGGTCTGAAATAGCTCATGGCTGTTGACCTTCAGAGCTGGGCTGTGACAGCCTTTTTTGGGTGACTTGGAAAACAGGGTGCAAAAGTGAGGTAATCCCTGACAAGCATCATTTCAGAGTGACATATTCTGATACTTGTGTTTCGTTAGGTAAGCCTGCTCTGTAGGAACATCTTCCTGCTCAGCCATGCTTTTCTTTCTGCAGTTCTCAAGAGAAAGGCTTTTCTAGAACTTACACAGGAAAAAAGAGTGCTTCCTGACTGTGGTTGCTACTTTGTGTAGTGGTTTTGAAGGCAGAAATCAGCATAAGCTTCTGAAGGTGGACATCATGCAGAAATCAGCTCGTGTCATCCAGTCTGTGGCATTACTGAATTTAAGAGCATGTTTTATTATTATTGATTTTGATTGTTGTTGTGTTGATGCTCTACTCCTCTGTCTGTAGTTGTTGTAAAGCAACCAGTGCCTGCTACTACAGAAAGGGTTACTACTTCATCCTAAGAACAAATAGGAAGAGTGAAATAATAGGCATTGAGCGTTGTAAATCCACATCTCTTCTCTCAGACAGAAACTGAGCAGTATTCAAGGTAAAATGTGTGTTTGTAAGAAATGAAAAGGCAAAGGCCTGCATGCAAAGTGAAGTGAAATTTTGATTTTACAAGTGAATCTGTCAGGTTATAGGGTATGACTAAAAGGACAAGGAAAGGGCCTTTAAAGGTCCCTTCCAACCTAACACAGAATCATAGAATCATTAAGGGTGGAAAAGACCTCCAAGATCATCTAGTCCAACCGTCCCTGTCCTGTGCTAAACCATATCCCTGAGCACCTCATCTCCCCGTCTCTTAAACACACCCAGGGGTGGGGACTCAGCCCCCTCCCTGGGCAGCCTGTGCCACAGCCCCACAACTCTGCCAGGGAAGAACTTTTCCCTCCCAGCTGAGCTGACCCTGCCCTGGCACAGCTTGAGGCCATTCCCCCTCGTCCCATCTCCTGTCCCCTGGCTGAAGAGACCATCGCCCACCTCTCTGCACCCTCCTGGCAGGGCAGTGGAGGTGGGGAGAAGGTCTTCCCTCAGCCTCCTCTTCTCCAGGTTCAACACCCCCAGCTCATAGAATCATAGAATCACAGACTGGTCTGGGTTGGAAGGGACCCCAAGGATCACAGAGCTCCAACCCCCCTGCCACAGGCAGGGACACCAACCTCCAGGCCTGGAGCTATACAAGGCTGCCCAGGGCCCCATCCACCCTGGCCTTGAACACCTCCAGGGACAGGGAATCCACTACCTCTCTGGGCAGCCTGTTCCAGCCCCTCACCACTCTTTCTGTAAAAAACTTCCCCCTAATATCTAATCTAAGCCTTCCCGCTTTTAGCTCCTCAGCCGCTCCTCAGAGGATTTGAGGACAACACCAACTATTGACAAAGAAGAACGAAGAATGGCTCCTTAATTCTTGGCTCTGCTGTGACAAGAGGTGACAGAGCTGGCTCATTTTTGCATCTAGCTAAGGGAATGCTAATTTCAAGGAGGTAAGCACATCCTGATTCCACTTGTCACCTGTTGTATTCTAAATATTCTGTTTTTTTCCAGAACTTACTTTCTTATTTGGGGGGTGGGGGGAGGGAAATCATCTCATAGCAGTAAAACCAATGGGGATTTTCTTATTGACACCAGTAATGATTTCATGGTAGAACACCATAACATCATAAGTTCCCTCTTACACATGGCAGAATGCACCATGGTTCCACCCAGCTGTCACCAATGTTGTTTGAGGATTTACAAGGTCTATTCCTGGCCAGCAGGAGAGCTGGAGAGGGACTCTAACAGGGGGTGTTGTGGTAGAACAAGGGGCAATGGGTTTAAACTCAGAGGGGGGATTTAGATTAGATACTCAGAAGAAATTCTTCTCTGTGAGGGTGGAAAGGCCCTGGCACAGGGTGCCCAGAGAAGCTGTGGCTGCCCCTGGATCCCTGGCACGCCTCAAGGCCTCAAGGCCAGGTTGGATGGGGCTTTGGGCACCTTGGGCTGGTGGAGGGTGTCCCTGCCCATGGCAGGGGATTGGAGCTAGGTTGGCTTTGATGTCCTTTCCAACCCAAACTGTTCTGTGACTCTCTGATTCTGTAAATGTCCTTGCAACAAACAGAGACATGTTCACATGCTGCTTCTGTCTTCACAGCTCTTAATCCTAGATTGCAGGGAGAGGCTGGAGTGCATCCTTCCCAATACGCTGCTTTAGGTCTGGGCTCAAACTGCAGAGCCTCAGTACAGGATCCTTCCTGCACACTGCTGCACCATGAACAGACTCTGTGCAGCTGAGGAGACCTGGCCCTTCCCCAGGACATCTCTGTAGGGTCTGATAAGCTGTACTCCAGGCACATCGGAGACATGAACCCTGGTCTTCATTGCAGGGAGCCAAGACCAGCTGTTAGAGCACCACTAATACCCTCGTCAAGGTAAGTTCAGTTGTCTGTGTTTCGGCAAGATTGTACCTTCTCTTCTGCACTGGTGTCTCTCGTCGCTTGGCCTCTGCACTGAGACCTCTGCTGACCACAGCAGGAACAACGTGCCCGGTTCTGAATTCAGCGTGGTGCTCTGGGAGCCTTTGGAACCGCAGCGCTTTCAGACTGGTGTTTTAACTACCTCCTTTTAATTGCCACGTTAGTAAACATTGCCTCGACCACATTGGAACACTTGACCTTTCAGAGATTGCTTTCAAAATATTTGACAAAGACATAAAAAATATTATCCTTATTTCCTACTGGAATTTCTAAACCATCTGACTAGAAACAACATAAGGGAGATGGAAATGAACAGGAGATTTACCATGCAGTGAGAGTCGCACGGTAAAATGTCAGTTAATGCAAATGGTAGGGTACCATTGAGCATATCACTGCCTCCACTGCCCTGCCAGGAGGGTGCAGAGAGGTGGGCGATGGTCTCTTCAGCCAGGGGACAGGAGATGGGACGAGGGGGAATGGCCTCAAGCTGCGCCAGGGCAGGGTCAGCTCAGCTGGGAGGGAAAAGTTCTTCCCTGGCAGAGTTGTGGGGCTGTGGCACAGGCTGCCCAGGGAGGGGGCTGAGTCCCCACCCCTGGGTGTGTTTAAGAGACGGGGAGATGAGGTGCTCAGGGATATGGTTTAGCACAGGACAGGGACAGTTGGACTCGATGATCTTAAAGGTCTTTTCCAACCTTGGGATTCTGTGATCTTCTTTCAGTGAATGCTTTAATGTTTTGAAGCTGGGATACAGGCAAAGCAGAGTGCCTGGTACAAGACAATATACAGCAGCAGCAAATTTAATTTGTTTAGCTCAAAGCACAAGGTAATGAGCTTAAGTGGTTTTGTAGTGCAGCACAGTTGAATTTCACAGACCTCAGTCTGTGACAGTAAGAAATGTCACAGATATGAGACACCAGCTGGGGATGGCCCAGCTCCGCCTGGGCACCTTCCCAATACCTATAAATTAGGGAGAAGGGGTATCAGTTGCAGGTGGACAGCCCAGCTGGCAGGACAGACCTGCAGGTGCGTGGAAGGCAGAAAGAAATGAGTAGCTGTAGTGCAGCTGGCAGCTTTGTCTGTGGGCACATCCACACGGTAACAGGAGATGGATTCGGGGGATTAGAATACCCAGCCAGTGAAAGCACCAGCAGCTCCCACACATCCTGACATTTTTATTTGAAAGATTTTCAGATTCATCCATGTAGAATGGTAGAGTCACTGACTGGTTTGGGTTGGAAGGGACCTCAAAGCCCATCTAGTCCCAACCCCCTGCCATGGGCAGGGACACCCTCCACCAGCCCAGGGTGCCCAAATCCCCATCCAACCTGGCCTTGAGCCCTGCCAGGGATCCAGGGGCAGCCACAGCTTCTCTGTGTGGGGAGAACAGGGTCTCCCCACCCTCACATGGAAGAATTTTTTCCAATCTATATCTCCAATCTATATCCAATCTATATCTCCCCTCTTTGAGTTTAAACCCACTGCTCCTTGTCTTATCACTCACTGCCCTTTGCAAACATTCCCTTTCCAGCTTTCCTGTAGCTCCTTCAGAGACTGGAAGGTGCTATTAAAGGTCTTTCTGGAGCCTTCTCTTCTCCAGGCTGCACACCCCCAACTCTCTAAGCCTGCGCTCATAGGAGAGGTGCTCCAGCCCTCTAATCATCTTCACAGCTCTCCTTTAGACTCACTTCAACAGGTCCACATCCTTCTTAAGTTGGGGACACAAGAGCTGGACACAGTACTCTAGGTGGCGTCTGCAAACAGCACTTTGGAGAAGAACCTTGGAGTCCTGGTGGACAAGAAGTTATCCATGTGCCCTCATGTGTAAGAAGGCCAATGGTACCTGGGGTGCATAAAGAACAAGTCAGGCTGGAGCCAGGCTCTTCTCAGGGATGGCAGCGACAGGACAAGGGGCAGCGGGTGCAGCTGGAGCAGAGGAGGTTCCATAGGAACATAAGGAGGAACTTTTTCCCTGTGAGGGTGAGGGAGCCCTGGGACAGGCTGCCCAGAGAGGTTGGGGAGTCTCCTTCTCTGGAGACATTCAAACCCCCCTGGATGTGTTCCTGTGGGATTTAGTCTGGGTGATCCTGCTCTGACAGGGGGGGCTGGACTGGATGAAATTTCAAGGTCCCTTCCAACTCCTAATGCTCTGTGGCCCTGTGGAGCACCTGTGATTCCGTGACCCCCCGTGTAAGGGAAGGCTGAGCAAGCTGAGGCTGTGTAGCCTGGAGACAGGACTGAGCGGGGATCTGATCAGTGCTTATGAAGACGCTGCAGCGTGGGTAGTGCCAGGGCCAGGCCAAGAGGCGAGGGGCCCACACTGCAACACGGGACGTCCCACCTGGCCAGGAGGCGGAGCTGCCTCACTGGGGGGTGCAGAGCCAGGGGCCCGGCCAGTCTCCTTCCCTGGAGGGCCGCCCTGCGCCGCCTGCGCGGGGGGGTTGGACCGGCTGAGCTCCAGAGGCCCTCCCAATCCCTGCCTTTCCCGGAGAAAGCCCCAAGGAGGGTGCGGGGAAGGGGTGGGGAGCCCGGCGGTGTCCCCACTGTGCCAGAGGCCGGACCGGCCGCACCGCGCCCCGGCAGCCGCGCCGCGGGGCTCCCCTCAATCGCTCCCTGCGGCTGCCCGGGGGCTGCCCGTGCGCATGCGCAGTGACGCGCACACCCCTCCTCGCCCCCGCCTCATCGAGCGGAGCGATGCCGCGCATGCGCAATAGTGCGCCCCGCTCGCTGCTGCCGTCTGGCGGCCGAAACGCATCACTGATGCGGGGGCCGCTGCGCAGGCGCCGCCGCCCGCCGGTACCGGAGATGCCGCGTTGCCGCGGGAAGGACGCGGCGCCGCTGCGGCCCCACGGGCGCTGCGCCGGCGGCTGCTCGCTGCCGGCTCCCCGCGCGCCCAGCGCTGCCCGCCCGGCGCTCGCTGCTGTCGCCGCCTGGTGGCGGGGAGGTGGCGCTGGCACGGAGCGGCCCCTGAGGCGCCGCGCCCGGCTTTGAGTTCGCGGGGCCCCGCGTCCGGCCGTTACCCCGGCGCCGGCAGGGCCCCGCCAGCCGCGCCCCCTGGGCAGCCTGTGCCAGGGCGTGACACTCCTCCTGGTGAAGTTCTACCCAATACCCAACCTCGCCCTCCCCTGGCGCAAGCGGAGGCCGCTTCCCCTCATCGCTCTTCGCTCGGGAGGAGAGACCAACCCCCGGTTGCCTGGCTACAGCCTCTCGCCAGGTTGCTGTGGAGAGCGATAAGGTGCCCCTCAGCCTCCTCTTCTCCAGACTGAGCAGTCCCAGCTCCCTCAGCTCCTCAGCACTGGCTTTATAGACCCTTCACCAGCCTTGTTGCCCTTCTCTGGACACACTCCAGCACCTCAATCTCTCTCCTGTAGTGAGGGGCCCAAAACTGAACCCAGCACTCGAGATGCGGCCTCACCAGTGCCCAGCACAGGGGGATGATCACTGCCCTGACACAAGCCAGGATGCCATTGGCCTTCTTGGCCACCTGGGCACACTGTTTGGCTCACATTCAGCCAGTTGTCAACCAACACCCTCAGGTCCTTTTCCACCTGGCAGCTCTCCAGTCACTCATCCCCAGTCCTGTAGCCCTGCACGGGGTTGCTGTGACCCGAGGGCAGGACCCAGCACTGAGCCCTGTTGAACCTCATGCAGTTGGGCCTTGGCCCATCGATCCAGCCTGACCAGTTCACTCTGTAAAACCTTCCTGCCCTCAAGCAAATCAACACTCCCATCCAGCTTGGTGTCATCTGCAGATCCTCAGCTGCACACAATCCCCTCATCCAGGTCACTGATGAATTCCTCCTGCTGTGTCTCATTGTCCATCAGTTTTTAAATTTGCTTTCAAAAATTTATCACACTCCCTCTACATGGTTCAAGGTCCCTATTTTTAATTTTTCACCTGTGTTTCTTATAGCCTCTCACTTTTAAACTTCTGTGTTTCTGTATTGGATTTATATTCTGAGGTTTTGGTAGCAGCAGTGCTGCAGGTGTAGCTTCTGTAAGAAGACACCAGGAGCTGCCCCTATGTTGGATATAGCCAGTTTCAGCTGGTTGCAGGAGGGACTGGCTGCTGCTCAAAGCTGAGCTACAGTGCTCTAGGTATGGCCTCACCAGTGCTGAGTGGAAGGATCATTAGACTTTGTTACAGCCTCAAGCAAGGTAGTTTCACCAGTGACTATAAAAGCCAGAAGTATTCTTGTCTACTGTCCTACCTGACTGGCTTTTGTGGGTGATGTTTGGCATCTGGCAGAAGGTAAGGAGGTCTGCTGTACAACATGTGGGTTTTTTACATCTATCTTGTAAACCAAAATAATTTCCTGTGGCTAGAACTGGTTATGAAAGACATGCTGGTCCTTACCAGAGCTGGCTTTGAAAGATAATGTGGAAAGAAGTTCTTCCATTAGTTATGAAGGACTAGCATCTGTATTTGTAGTGGGAAAGCTTTGTAGGAAAAGGGGTTGCTTCCTTCGAAGGGGTCGTACCGCCCTCCTAGGCACAAGTGTGGTTTTGTAATTCAGAAGTCAGAATGTTTTATGTAGCTCCCTGTAAATCTTTGGAAACACAGAGGAAGCAACAGCTCCTTTCTTCTCCTCCAGCTTTCTCCATTTCCTATGAAACTAGTTTGATATATTATTTCTGCCACCCAACATTACTGGCCTTTGCAATCAGTTTCCTCGACACAGAGTTCTGTAATATTCTTCTCTACTAATTGTTAAGTAAGCAGCTTTCCTGTTCTCAGCTTCCCTAAATGAAATCAGTCCCAAGGATCTTGCTGCAGGTTAGAAGAAAGGAGAAGTCACTGTCTTTATCACACAGTGCAGACAAAGTGCAGGGCAGCTTTAAAGTCAAGGAAAGCCAGCAGCAGACAGCTCAGTCATCGCTTCTGGGTATGGCTGGTTTGTTTTATTTAAGAAAAAAGGGGCAAGAGAGCCTTGTTCAGTCTTGTCCTTTCAGGTTTACAGTCTAAACAAAAAAGATTTCTGTATTAGGGGGAAGTTCTTTGCAGAGAGAGTGGTGAGGGGCTGGAAGGGGCTGCCCAGAGAGGGGGTGGGTGCCCCGTGTCTGGGGGTGTTCAAGGCCAGGTTGGATGGGGCCCTGGGCAACCTTGTGTAGCTCCAGGCCTGGAGGTTGGTGTCCCTGCCTGTGGCAAGGGGTTGGAGCTCTGTGCTCCTTGGGGTCCCTTCCAGCCCAGACCAGTCTAGGATTTCTAGTCGTTCTATTTAAATGATGATAATTTTAGTAATACTTTCTTCCTGCTACATGTGTCAAAGCCTTTTGTGTTCCTATGAGATTTAACCTTGTGGTAGCTTCCCCCCCTCTTATTTAAACCACCAGTAAAAACTACCCCTTCCTACCAACCCCAATTCTCTCATGGAAATCTGCAAATTGTTTTTTAGACACAGATGATACAAAGTATTGCTAAGTCATCAACACAAACCCTGCTTTGCTTAACACAGATTTTTGGAGAAAGCTTCTTGGGTTTATTCTGGTGGGTTCAAAAAAATATGATAATAGTAGACTTGAGCCTTTCTTTGAAGGTTCTCTGCAGTATTTATTTAACATGTTTAGTTTCTGTAAACAGATTATTTTTAAGATACCAAGTAAGACTACTGATTTAATAAATAGAGAATTCAAGAGGCCTCACTAGTTTTTGTTACTTTCTGTAACTGAGATTTTTTTTTTATGTAATGTTTATGAATGTACTGCACGACCAAGTAAGTATCCTTGTAGAACTTACACTTGTATTTGAGGAAGGAATTATCAGCATTTTACTTAGTATAATTCTGGCTTTGGCTGGGATGAAGTTAAATTTTCTCTTTAGCAGCCAGCACAGTGTTGTGTTTGGATTTAGGATGAGAATCATGTGGGTAACACGCTGATGTTTTAGTTGTGGCCAAGCAGTCATGGACTTCTCAGCTTCTCATACTGCCCTGCTGATGAGAAGGTGGGGTTCTCAGGATGCTGGGAGGGGACACAGCCAGGACAGCTGCCCCAGACTGACCAAAGGGATGTTTCCACAATGAATTACATCATGCTCCATATATAACTGGGGAAGTTGGCCAGGAGGTGGGGTGGCTGAGGAACTGGCTGAGCATCAGTTTCAGGTGGTGAGAAACTGTGCTGTGCATCTCTTGTTTTGTGTAGTTGTTGTTATATTCATCATCTTCCTCTTCTGTCCTATTAAACTGTCTTTATTTCGACCCACAAGTTTTACCTTCTTGCAATTCTTTCCCCCTTTCAGTGAGGGGAATCCAGTGACTAGCTGTGTGGTCGTTTCAGCTGCCTGCTGGATTAGCAGTAACCATCTGCATCAGGAAAACCACTCTTTCTCTATGTGAAAAAGCAATCTTCCCTTTATTTTATTTGTCATAAGCATGAATAATACAAAATTAACAAGAATCCTCAAATTTCCCTTTGCTTCTACCTTAGAAAGTAAAACACAAGGCCTTGGTTTTAAATTCCCCTCTTCTCAGATAACTGTTTTTGCACTTCCAAATTAGCAAACCTGACAGACAAGGTAACTCTACAGAAATAACCTGCATAGCAAGGGGGAAAAAAAAGCAGCAAAACCAACTCTTATCAGCACAGCATGCCAGAGCTGATGGCCTGCTTCTGTGGCAAACCCACTTTTATGCATAAAAAACCTCTAAATCAGGAAAAATATTTAGGTTTCTTCTGTATAACTCTTGACTTTTGCCTACAAGAAGCAGATTATTAAGGAATAATAGGAAATGTAAGTTAAATTTGGAGTATTTACATTATTTAGCTAGGTGTAAGTATTTATCCCACAGTGTAAGCCTAGAAGCAGGCAGCCTCCTGCGTCATTGATGATATTTTCCCTAGAACCCTGCCTCACATGAGAACCTTCATGTTGTCCTATTTCCTTGGACAAACACAGCTTTCTTCCTTTGTGGGTCCTTGTTAATTAAAAACACTGAGTAGTTTGAGTCCCACTGTAGCAAGGCATTATGGCCCAACACATCAATTATGAAGAAGAAAAACCCCCTCCTGCTAGTGTGGGTTGCTTCCCAGCACTTGTGCAGGGTAACACGCTGCTTTCCAGCCCCTCTCACCTCCTGTTTTACTTGCTCTAAGTAATGCCCAAGCAGTGGGGAATGGGCAGGGGTGGGAGGTGCTGATGGGCCAGCCCTGAGGAAAAGGACTTGGGGGGACTCGTGGGGGAGAAGCTGAACATGAGCCACCCATGTGCATCTGCAGCCCAGAAGGCCCATCCCATCCTGGGCTGCATCCCCAGGAGTGTGGCCAGCAGACTAAGAGAGGGGATTCTGTCCCTCTGCTCTGCTCTGGGGAGGCCTCACCTGCAGTGCTGGGTCCAGCTCTGGAGCGCTTACCACAAGAAGGACATGGACCTCTTGGAGCTGGTCCAGAGGAGGCCACAAAAATGATCCAAGGGTTGAAGCAGCTCTGCTGTGAAGCCAGGCTGGGAGAGTTGGGCTGGTTCAGCCTGGAGAAGAGAAGGCTCCGGGGGGACCTTATAGCCCCTTCCAATCCCTGAAAGGTGCCTGTAGGAAGCTGGGGAAGAACTGTTCCCAAGGGCATGGAGCGATAGGATGAGGGGTGATGGGTTTAAACTGGAAAAGGGGAGATTTAGGTTGGATATTAGGAAAAAGTTCCTCATTCTGAGAGTGGTGAGACACTGGCCCAGGGTACCCAGAGAGGTGGTGGAGGCCCCATCCCTGGAGACATTCAAGGTCAGGCTTGATGGGGCTCTGAGTGACCTGCTCTAGTGAAGGTGTCCCTGCTCACTGCAGGGGTGGGACTAGATGGGCATGGAAGGTCCCTTGCAACCCAACACATTCTGTGATTCTGTGATTCTAGATCTGTCCCCAAGACCCCTAAAAATAATAATCACTGTTCCTTTCCTTCTGCTGCTGTTTTGGAGGGTGGATTGGGGAGATTCTGCACAGGCAGAGTGTAGATACTGAGAGTCCTATGGTTGGAGGGTTTTAAGGAGCAGAAAGCTGTTTAGACAAAGATCACGCTCTCTCTACAGAAGTACAATTAAATCTGGCCTCTGTAGGGAATAGAGACCAGATGTTATGTGCTGCCTCCTAATTTTTAATTTCTGCAAATTAAATAGGGTGTTACAAATAGTGCCTGTGGTCTATAATCTTCTGCCCTTTTAGATTATGCTTCTGGGGATTATTCACATTTAGCTGTTTCAGGACATTTCTCTGGAAAAAGTTTTTTATAATAGTTTATTAGCAATATGTTATTTATCTCATCTGTTCCCCCCCCCCCCCCAGTGTTTTCTATCAAACAGTCTGAGATTTATCTGTAAAACTGCTAGTTTTCTGCATGTAGTGAGTTTTCCTGAAACTGGCATATCCTGCCTCTTTTTATAGCAGTTTGTTTTAGCTCATCATTGTGCTTTTAAATCTACAAAATGCTATTTAGTGGAGGTGCCCTGGTGAGGTGACTGAGCAATTTCTGTATTGGGTATTTCCTACCAGATCTGCCCATGGTACAGGTTAACATCTCTCTCCCTCTACTGCCAACTCAGCTATAATCATGCAATTCAGTCTGATGATAACTTATTCCAGCTAATGATGCATGAGATGGGGAAAAAAACCCAGAGGAGGAGTTTGGGGGACTGGAAATCAGGGGAAGGGGGGAAATTCCCAACCCAAACATTCCTACCTCTTTTTCTTTGCAAACTCAGCATCTCTTAACTCTGAAATTACTGAGACACCATGGAGCCCTGTTTTTTAAAGTTTTTTTTCTTTTCCTTTTTCAGTCTCTTGGTGGTGGAATCACATTTTAAATCATTCTGCAAAAGCATGACTTAGTTAGCACTTCATTACGCAAGAATATTTCCACTATGCTGGAGTTGGCAGAAAACTCTGACTTCCCTCATGCATTTTATCCATCACCCACTTCCAATTAAGAAAATGTGACTTTAAATGGTTTTGTCTAAAAGGCTGAATGTCTGTTTACCCAATCATCAGTTGTACTAGGTGGGTATGTTAAAAGTATGAAAGATCAGACACCACAGGTTTAATGAAGATATTTCTGTGATTTTAATTTCTTTTTCCCCCTTCAAGGAGTAAATATTTCACTGCAAAGCATTATTTGAAGAGTAACACGTTTCAGCTCAAGGATCATGGATGCCTTGCAGTTTAATTTTACAATGTGGCTAGTGAAATGAATTTAGTAAGCGGAGAACATGGTTATTTGCTCACATGAGGGTTTCCAAATGGTGATCTTCAGGCTACCAGCTGTTTGAAGTGTCACAGTAACTGGTGCAGGGCCAAATCATCCCTTTTACAACTTGTATTAAGATGATGGGGGGTCCCTCCAAAATATTTGAGGGCAGGAAATGGTGTAAGAAATCTGGCAGCCAGAATATTAATGGGAAATTCTTTTTCAAAAAGCAGAAGATTGATTTAGCACTACAGTAAGGCCATGCCCTGTCCCAACAACAGTCACACTTCTCTAATGCTGGATTTGAGCTTCCCAATCATGTGGATAATTCTGGTTATTTTCTGTAGCTGAACCCCAAACCCCTTCTTCCATTTCTGCTCCTTTCTTGAAGCAAGACTCCAATTTGCAGTATGTAAATTCCATTATATGCAACTAAATAATAACTTCTATTTTAATTTTGTATCCTTTTAAAGATGCAAACTTAGGTTGAAAAAGAGGGATTTTCCTTCTGAAATGCGTAAGTGCCCTTGCCATTCTGCTGGAAGTGTGCTCAAAAAGGGAAGGGAGGGGGGAAACCCTTGACCCATGGCATTGGCATCAATAGTCACCAGTCCAGCTGCACTACCAGAACATGTACACCTGTATCTCTGCTCCTGGCTCTTCTTGTTTTCTGATCAGCTAAGTAGGATGTTTTAAGGAAGGGTATCTCAGTGCATTTCAGTGGGCTTATGCAGAAAGACCTGAGCCCAGGGCTGAGAGGACTGTAGTGATATGATATCCTGACAAAGAAATCACACAACTGTTTTACAGGAAGTGCCACCAAGAAGTCATCTAGTCCATTTCCCTCCTGTAAATAGTGGTAGACCCATTGGTACAATATTTAGTATAGACTGCACTGTGAATGTTGTACAGAATCCCTGCTGCTCTCCTGTTGTGCATTGTCCATCACACTAACACGGGTGTGTGTTTGGGTTTTTTCCCCCCTGATGTGTCTAAGTATCAGAAAATATTTCTAAATCTCTGTAGTTGTAACTGCCAGTGTTCCAAATGAGACAATTCTTAACAATATCCTGGAGTACCTCTTATTATCACATTATACTTTTACAAACTGCCCATATACATAAAAGTAACCAGTTAAAAGGTAGCCTCTGGTCTGTATTTCTTTAGAAAGGTCGTTTTGGCTGTTGATTCCATCTCAAAAATCCTCATGACTCTGCAGATTCTGCTTTGAAGACTGACACCCCCTCCCAGAAATAAACCTGCATAGTGGTACGTAACATTTCACATGATTTGAAAAGAGAGAGTGCCAGAACTGAAACAGCAGGGATTAAGTGTAACTTAGGTTCAATTCCTGTGTTAAGATTGTGAGCAGCGCTTCTGTAGAGGCAGTAAGAACTCTGATGGGCAGTGCCCTGAGCGAACTGGTCTGGGTTGGCTGGTGCAGCCCTTGATTCTATCAGTCTATTCATCGAGTAAGTTAGGTTGGAAAGGGCCTCAGGAGATCATCTGCTTCAGCTTCCTGCTCGAGGCAAGTCTCCTTTCAAAGCTGCTCAGCATTTTGTACTTTCAAGTTTTCTTAAATTTCCAAGGTTGTGGGGACTGCACAGCCCCTCTGGGCAGCAGGTGACACCCAACTCCAGCCCTGCAGAGCCACAACGCTTCTATCCCGGCTGTGCAGCCCATCCCTGCTTCCAGCCCCGTACACTTCCTTCTCGCGTTGGAACGGGGGAGTTTCCTGCTCAGCCAGTCTGGCTGCCTGCATGCACACCCCTTTTCCTGCAGCTCAGCATGGGCTGCCCATGCACTTTCAGGAGGTTGGCCTCCAAGACTGACCAGCTCTCTGTGCTCCCCAGCCCTTCAGAACACCCTCCTGTGAGATTCCATCTGCTTGCTGCCCAAACAAGCTCAAGTTCAGAGTCTTTAGTCTGCTGCTGCTGCTTCTACTCTCTGCTACTACCAGCTCCTTTAGCTTTTGGGGATTTTTTTTTTAATTGTTACTTTTTTTATAAGGCAGGAGCCAATAAAGCAGATCTCAAACTGAGCATAACCACTCAATTCTTAAACCTGCCAACGCTGGATTAGAATTTTAGCAGCCGCATGATATTACATCCAGTTGCCTCCAGCCTGTGGAGGTGGCATAAGCTTACTGGCATAAGCTTACTCCTTGTTTTTCAGTGTCAATTTTCCTCAAGAGAAACAGTTGCCACCTTAGGTCTGAGGCTATGCTACGTGTGCTTAGGAACTGGGAAGGGGGAAAAGTGGCCAGCCAGATGCAGAAAGAGATTCACCATTCTCTCTCTGCTTGATGCAAGGTTATGGGTATTTATTTTTTTTGTCTGAATATTTTTAGGCTGCCTTTGAATTTCTGATACCTTGAGATCTGTCAAGAGATGTGCTGGCCACTCCCCAATTGATTCTTTACCAGCCTCCTCCACAGCATTTCAGTGAGAGTAGAGTAGATCCAGTTCCATCTTCCAAATGGAACACCCCAAAAGCTACGGTCTGCTTTCTATTAAATGATATATTACATAATTATCTCCTTTAACCCTCTGTCCAGCCATGTGTGGTGTGGAATTGTCTTTCCTTCTCTTTTCACAGTGGGTTTGTGTGTCACCTGTCCCTCTCTGGTTACCTCTAGAGAGGGAAGTTTGTAGAGGGGAGATTGTGCATGTAATGCAAAGAGATTTGGTTCTCGAGCCAAGTGGTCAGCATGCCTCTAAAAAGAAATGTGCTTTCCTTCACTGCTGAAGGGTCTTTACAAGAAATTCAGATGTGTGAATCATCTCAGGATTTGAGGTCACATATTTTATTTTACATAAAAGAAGAATGAGGCAATAAAAAAAATAATCCAAATGCTGAAATTGGCATTTTTATCAGCCATAATGTATAAGGAACTTAGATAAGTGACTAGGAAAGCATTTAAAAGATACTCAATATTTCAGCTATTTACCTGAACTTTGCCTGCTCTAGCAGCCTTCCTGTTGTGGCTCCCAGGTACAGCACAGTTCTTTGAATTCATGCCTTGGGCAGGTCTTCAAAGGGTCAGTTTCCAGTACTTTCCCCTTTTCTGGTAGAATCTGAAGGCACTGAAAAGAAAACCCCTGATGAAGATAGTTGACCAAATTGCATCAGAATTGATGCAACTTAACTGCCTGAGTTCTGCAGAGCTATGCAAGAGAACTAAGCTCTATACCCTGTGATAAAAGCAAAATGCCAGGAAGGAAAGGTCAGAGACATTTCTGCTGAGGAGGATCGGTTATGTCAGCTCCCCACTTTAAACTTGAACTCTGGAATATTCTTCCCTCCATTGTGGGTTTTCCATGGGGATCTCCCAGTTCATTGAGGGCCTAACCAGACTTGGGAGGGGAATGGTTGAAGGTGGAACAGCAACATGTCAACCCCCTTTTTTCCACCTTATAAATTCAGCTGCCTGGGAGGAAACCACCTCATGACTTGGAGCACTTTAGGACAAACATTAATAATAACAAATTCTAATCGGTCATTATTGCTTGAACAGAACAGATCAGGTTTCATTTTCACCAGGAGGAAATGAAAATGTCATGTACTGTAATATGACAGGCCTGGAATTTACAGTAGTGATATGTACTTGTAATTACCTTTCTATGTGTAAATGCACACAAAGCAGAACACCAGGGAGGCCGTTTTACAACAGATTTAATCAAGAGAACATCTATGTCTCCTCATAAACTTCCTTAACCAACTTTGAAAAAAGAATGGAGTTGATTAGACAGGTTAATGGGGTGATGTCTTTATAAATGACAGATGGCCATGCTAGAACAGAAAGTTGTTCACTCTCCATTTTTTATTTTATTTTACTTACGAGACTATTTTAGTGGGTTTTTTGACTTATGAAAGCATTGCTCATACATTTTTGATTAGCAAGGTTCACTGAAGGAAAAAAAAAGCAATTTCCAATGAAACTGAACTTCTAGCTGGATGGATGCTGTCATTATGCTTAAGTGGCAATAATCAAAACTAAAATGCAAAATGAATTTTTAGGAATTCCTGGTCCTTATAAACATCCTGACCTCCCTGCATTGGCCTGCAAATGGAGAAAAGTGCTTACAGATTTGCAAGCTCATAAGAACATAACAAAGGAATGGAAACATGTAGAGGAAGGCTAGCTTTTTTATGATAAAGGGAACCTGTTAGTGGTGAATTTGACAGTCATTAGAAAATTAGAATTAAAAAAAGGCAAGGGTCTTTATTAAGAATAACAAAAATATATTATATGGTGCAACATTAGCTACACTTGAAAAAAAATCTGCCTTGGGCATAATGATTTTAGCTCAGAATGATGGAAGTGTAGAATGTACAATGGAAAGGGGAATGGATTAAAGCTGAAGGAGGGAAGGGTTAGATGAGATCTTAGGGGGAAGTTCTTTGCAGAGAGAGTGGTGAGGGGCAGGAAGGGGCTGCCCAGAGAGGTTGTGGGTGCCCCGTGTCTGGGGGTGTTCAAGACTAGGTTGGATGGGGCCCTGGGCAACCTTGTGTAGCTCCAGGCCTGGAGGTTGGTGGCCCTGCCTGTGGCAGGGGGTTGGAGCTCTGTGCTCCTTGGGGTCCCTTCCAACCCAGACCAGTCTGGGATTCTATGAATGTGAAATAGAAGGTGATTGTTAATCTTCTGCAGATATAGAGGTATAGCAAGGTTTGGGTTGGAAGGAACCTCAAAGATCACCTAGTTCCAGGTCCCCTGCCTGGGACATCTGGAAATGGATCACACCATTTTGGAGTAACCAAAGGGGATGCAGGAAGTACCTGCACAAAGGCCCCCACACCCCACAGAGGGTGTGGGGCCTGGTGAGGAAGGTGTGCACGTGCTGAAGTTGCTGTTGAAACCAGCGTGGTGGCAGCAGCTCCTGGTGGGTTCCTGGACGACAAGCTGCTCTGCAGTGGTCTGCATGCTGCCACTGCCCTATGCCACGGTCTGTGAAGCTCTGTGTAAAGGTTTCTGGTGCTTACTTGGCTGGTAGATAATCACAGTCATGTAGTTATTTCTGCAACGTCCTTCCATCTCTCCTCCCATGTGAAAAATCACCATTCCTAAATGGACCAGAAATAAAGAAAATAAGATGTACATTGCTAACTTTTTGCTAACTTTTCCTCCTCTTTTGGCATTTTTTACTGTTCTGAAGTGTACAACTTCTTCACCTGATGCAGGTCCTTGATGAAAACAATCCCATTGAACACCTCTCTAGCCTTCCAGACAAATTTGAAACCCAAATTCTCCCAGGAATGTTTTCTGTTGAAAATTTCTGTGTGAATTTAGGATTTATGAGAATCACAAGACTGAGTTTTGAAAAAAATCCACACAAACCCAAAACCCTCTGTATCTCTGGGGCCTTTTCTCATTTCTCAGGATTATAGTACCGGTGCTGTGAATCCATCTTTAAGTACCTATGTGAAACTCTGCAGTAGATATCAGTAATGAGAGAGAATTCTAGATACTCAGGGCACTGTGGCTGCAGTGTGTCAAAGTCTGAATTTTTGCAAGCTTTCAGAGTGCTAGCATACTACTGATTTTTTTAAATAAAGCACAGTATCACAAGTTTAATTTATATGTACATATGCAAATCAGTAGTTTCCATAACGGTAGCTAAGCCTCATTAACAGAAACAGATCAGCTTATCTCTTAGGTAGGTGAGTAGGTGGCTGGCAGCTGTGGAGATGCAGCGGTCTGGCTTTTACTACTAACACGATAATCAGCAGTTTCAGGTGATGATTTGACATCAGACACAACTCAATCGACTTGTCCTGCAACTCACCTCTTATTAGCATGAAGAAAATACATTTCACACAGAGTATTCATCTGAGCAATGGCTGTGAATGGCTTTGTGTGCCCTATTGGCATTTCCAACAGATTAATTGCTGCAACGTCAGTAGCACCGCTGAGCAGTGTGTTAGCATCTGGTCAAGTGTTACCACACCAAGATGGACATAACACCATGGGAATAATTTAAATCTACCTTTACTTAATTCATTTCTTATGTTTGGTCAACATCTTACTGTGTCCTAATACCACAGCCAACCCCTGCTGCCAGATGGCAGATTTTCCCTGGAGCTCCTGATGGATGCCCCCAGAGTCAGCTGGACACTCACAGCATTTTGAGGTGGAGGTATGATTATTTTTTTGTTTTCAGTTGGTACTAAGTGGAGTAATCGGATCGGTGGTGGCTCTCTGGTTTCATAGATGTAGTGGGGATGGGATGTAAGGGCTAATATAGAAAGGATTATGAAAAAGACTTCTATCTTCAGGAAATACTAACTTCTGCAGTGCCTGATACTTAACACTAAGTTAGTGTCTCCCAGTTCCTGGCTGCCTTGTGGAGCAGTCAGTCTGAGTGCCTTGATAGCAAATACCACAGCTGATCTGTTCTGACAACCCTTGATCACCTCAGTTTATTGTGATTTCTTAAAGTAACTAAATACATAACAGAATGTTCCTTGGTACATGGCTATTATAATAGTCTAATGAGAGACACTGCAGTTTGGAAGAGCCTGATAAATGCTGCAGTCTTCAACCCTTCCTGATTTCATTCTGTTCTTAAAACACTGATTCTCTTGATCCTTTACTGCTCTGTATGGACTGTGTGGACACTTCCTTGTCATTGGTCCCTGTTTCTATTCAAGCAGTCTCTTAGTCCCAATTCCTTTCACTTTCTGCTGCTGTTTGTCTCACTATTTCGCTTCTGCATGCCAAACCTGCTCACTGGTGGGGTGATGGAGAGGCAGAAAAGCCCTTGGCTCTGTGTAGGCACTGCTCAGCAGTAACTAAAGCATCCCTGGATGGTCAGTACTGTTCAGCACAAATCCAATCCACAGCCCTGTACTAACTGCTAGAAAAAAAATTAACTCTATCCCAGCCAAAGCACAGAGCTATTTTTAGGATTTTTGCTTCTTTTGGACTTTTTGAGTTCAACACTTGCCTTTTAAATAGCAAAACTGGGTTTGGCTGGAGAATTTAAAGAGTATGTGAGAAATGAGGGCAGGGCAAGCAGAGGGTAATGAGGTGGGTGGGTATGGCTGCTGCCGGCCTGAGCAGCTGCTTCCACAAGCTCACAGCATCCTTTGAGTCCAGGACAGCAAGGCAGGTAAGTACAGGCTGGAGGCCACTTCCCTCCAGCATGGATGTCTGAGCTGATGGACGTGGCATTTATACTCACGTGCTTTAGTGAAGAGACAGGATTTGTAGTGTCTTCTCTGTGCTGATGTCATGTGTCTTTGTATTGACCACAGTGTAGGGTTCACTACCAAAGCAGAAAACAAAGTAAGCATGTCTTGCACTGCTGCCAGACACTGGACTCTTCAGAGGACTTCCACAACAAGGACATCTGTTAGTACAAATGAGGGAATGAGGAAAAAAAAGCTAACAAAATAAGGGTATGTGACTCAAAGGAAACGTAAGGAGTGCTCATTAAAAATAGAGCACAATGAGTTGTTTCATAAGTTTATTCAGAAGTGTCTGTGGTAAAAGTTCCCATTTCCTTTGATGGAGATGAGACATTTCCTGACACGGCTTGGATAGTCTAAGGAATTACACTGATGTTTGGAAGATCCTTTCTAAGCTGAAGGAACTCAAGAAACGAGCTAAAGCAGCAATGATTCTTCAAATCAGTACCAGCATAATTTCATTAGAGAATGGAAATGAATTTCCTAATGCTACCTAGCTGAGACTCATTAAGCATTCATTTATTAATTCAGTGCTTTTGAAAACAGAAAGCAGTAATCTTACCAATCATCAACATGTGATGCAGACAAATGAAAAGATAAGCTGATTACACTTCTAAACAAAAGTGAGTAAAATTCACCAGTGCATTTTGAAAAATACATTACAGAAAAGTAACAATCTGCATTCTAAAAATGCACTGAAGTATATTACAAAATGCATATAATACCATTGAGCAATTACTGCAAAAGTCTTCACACTTAATCAAAAGAAAACTTCCTCTTTAGGCAAGGCTAATCTTTAGGTTGGGATTGTGTTGGTCTCTTGAAGTATTATGTTCTCTGCAGAAGCAGAAGACTTCTCATATTTAAGGTCAACAGTATTTATAAGCAGCTTTTTAATTTGGAATTTAATTTCTAGTCAAGGATTTTTAAAGTAGCTCTTAAGCACAGAATCACTTAGGGTGGAAAAGACCTTTAAGACCATGGAGTCCAACCGTTAACCTCATACTACCAAGCCCAGCCACTGTGTCCCCAAGCGCCGTATGTCTTTTAAACACTTCTGGGGATGGTGACTCCACCATTTCCCTGGGCAGCCTGTTCCAATGATTTACAACCCTTTTGGTGAAGGAATTGAAAAGATACCCTTGAGACTTTTCTCTCCTGCAGCTGAACAGTCCCAGCTCTTAGCTGCTCCTACATCAGCTGCTTGAGTCTCTTCCCCATCTTTGTCTCCATCACAGGACCCACTCCAGTATGCCCATGTGTCTCTTGTACTGAAAGCCCAGAACAGGAAACGGCACCCCAGATGGGGTCTGTATGGTGTATAGGGGGGGTCATAAGATTTGAATAGAGCTTCTAAACCAGCACACATAGTAATACTTTGAAAGGTAATTTGAACAGAGAATATGTTTTTCTTTGAGTTCAGGAACTTTACTGGTACTTCCAACAAAATCTTAGGGAGCTTAGTCCCAGTCTGGGGATTAAGTTAATTTTTAATCTGTGTTTTGTGATTTTCTTATGAGTTATAAGATATAGAGAAAACTTTCCATCATTTTTTATCCCCTTAGCTCAACACTTCCAGTTTGACTGTGGAAGGCAGAACCAGAATTAGACTGGTAACCACGCTCGGGAAGCTCACAGCACAGGATTCAGACCGGGTTTACTACCAGTTCTCAGCTCTGTAACGTAGTCTGTTTCTCTGAATGGAGGTGGGTTCTTGGCAACTACCATGGTTGCTTGACCATAAACCCAGCCCAAACGGAGAACAGGTCGCCAGGAGCATTTAACATTGGTTCTACCTGACTGATAAATCCAATTAAAACAATTATGTTTGTAACCCTAATCTGTCCATCTGCTGTATATTACCTGCCATGACTGATGTACGTACCCCACTGCCTTTAACAATCAAGAGTAGCCAAGAAGTATGTATTTATCGGTAAGAAATACATAAAGATCTGGCAGGATTTGACGTGACAGTGCTCTCTTCACTGGCAAACTGGATTTTCTGACTATTGGTGAATGCTGTTTGGGTGAAAATATCTGAAATCCATTAAGCTGGGTTTTAGCATTTAATTTTCTTTTAGTCATTTTGTTTCTGATGTGATGTTAAAAGAGGAAAACAGATTAACAACAAATGTTGCATTCTACACAGCTAACAGGAGAGGCCACAAATAGAACTCGTGCTCCGTGTCATTAGGTACAGAAAAAAAAGCACTATTTAATTCCTGCTTTTGCCTGGTGGTGGATGGCATAATGAAGAGCTAAAATAAAGGCCAACCATGAAATCAGGGAATGCTGAGAAGTAGACAGGGAAAACTGATGTACAATAATATGTACTTAGCCAGTCTAAAGGCTCAAATAAAAATTGTATCCTCCTCACAAGAGGGAAGACGCTACTCCAGGAAACTGTAGGTGACTCACAGAAAGACAAAGAAGCTCGAGCAATAGATGTGAGACATCTAAAACATGCATAAGAAATGCCAGCACCAGGAAACTCACTCTAAGATTAAAATGTCAAGATTACACATCAAGTGTATCACCACACAAGCCTGCTGTAGCTTCAGAGAGAGTGAACGTATCAACATTACAGTTCTAAACATTTCTAATTCCAAAGAAGAAACTGCAGGTGTTTGCTACTCTAGTTAGAGAGCATCATCTTTTCCTAATACTAAGGGAGTAATTACTTCCTAATACTTTTCCCTGTAACTAAGGGAGATGAGGAAAGAAAGGAAGGAAGGAAAGCAAAGAAGGGAAGAAAGCTAGCTTTACTCCTTTATTAGGACTTGCAAGTTCAAACAGGGAAGCAGCTATGAAATAGTCTAGGCTTGACATACATTCTATAGATAAATGTAGCAGTGTAAGAACATTATGTAGGAGGGGACTGGAACAACCATTATGGTGGAACATGTTCCAGTGCATCTTTAATATTTTTTACCCCCAAATCCTAAGAAATTTAATACCAACACACACAAAGTGTGGCATTCTCAAATCAGGCCACAGACAAGTTAAAACACTATTTAATAATAATAATATATCCAGTTAGAATAACAGGTAATATTTAATAATTACAATCTTTTTTAGCATGATTATCAGGAACATTGCTTGTGTAGACAATCAGAGAAATATACATTCAAATAATTCTGTTCCAAACATAATGGAATCTTTAAGGTTGGAAAAGACCTGCAAGAACATCAAGTCCAACCGTCTGTCCAACACCACTATGTCAACTAAACCATGTTCTGGAGCCCCATGTCTACACATGTTTTGAACCCCTCCAGGGATGGTGACTCCAGGCTCTGGGCAGCCTGGTCCACGGCCTGACCACTCTTTCAGTGAAGAAATTTTTCCTGATACCTAAGCCTCCCCTGACACAACTTGAGGCCATTTCCTCTCATCATATTGCTAGTTACTTGGGAGAAGAGACCAACCTCCACCTCATTACATCCTCCTTGCAGGTGGCAGTGGAGAGCCATAAGGTTTCCCCTCAGCCTCCTCTTCTCCAGGCTGAACAGCCCCAGCTCCTTCAGCAGCTCCTCATCAGACTTGTGCTCCAAACCCTTTACCAGCTTCATTGCCCTTCTCTGGACCCTGCTGAACATGGTGCAATATCAAGAATAAAGTGCAAGTTTTATTTCTCAGATGAAACAGAATTTGGAGTCTCTGGAGTTTCACCTGAGTCAGATTTCAAAACACCGTTTTTTTTTACTGATCTAAAAACTCATTCCTTTTTCCTCCTTAAATAAAGCTTTCTATGCACAGAGAACGGTAAGCCTATTTGTTGTGTTAAAAGGTATGTGTATTTTTTTCCTGTATCTGTCTATCTGCATATTATGCCCACACCCATGAATGATCTTTCCTCTGGGTATCTTGGATGCTGTCACCTCGCTGTGATACTTTGTTACCGAAACTCACACCCTTGCCTGTCTCTTAAAATGCTGGTACCACATCCTGCGGTTCCTAGAAGGATGTGTAATCCTTAACACAAGCAGGCTCGTTAAAAGTGCAGAATTGAAGACTCCTTGAATCGAGAGCTGGGAGGAGCAGATCTCTTAATTCTTTATTGCCAGATATTCAGTGTAATACCAGACAAATAAGTTCATTTAAAAGTCAAACAAAAGAAACAAAAGGTTTCTTGCATTTGAGGTAACACGCGCGCATATTTGTAGCTCAAGTCACCTTAGAAGGAAGCACAGAAAGGGCATCAATTCTCCTGCCTTACCAGGAAGCAGGACCCGCAGTTTTACGTGTAGGTTGCCAATAGGGTATTTAGCTCAGAATTTGCATCTGCAAACGTATGCAGGCACTGGCAGGTATAGTTACTGCACCCAAAGACTGCTCCCCGCATTTAGAAACGCGACTCTCCTCCATCCAGCTTATTTTTCAGCTGCGATTTGATCGGGGTTACTAGTTCACCTTCACGGCAGGTCCCGGCAGGGGCACGGGAAGGGGGATCGGCGGGGGCAGGCGCTTTGGGGCGGCAGCCGTGCCAGGAGGGGCACCTCGGGGCCGGGATCAGAGCCCCGGCCTTCCCCTCCGGACACCTCAGCTCCGTGGCCGGACCGAGCAGGGCTACGACGGTTTGGCGGGAGATCCCTCTCCGCCCGGTGGTCCCCCCACCCGCTGGGCGAACGCAGCCGAGCTGCCGCGACCGGTTGCCCGGTGGAAATAGCCACCCCCCCCCGCCAGCGTGGGAGCCCGGCCGAGGGGCGGGGAGGGCAAGGCCGCGCCTCCGCCCACCGGGGACGGGACCGCCCCACTTCGGGACACGGCCCAGCTGCCAGCGGACTTCGGTACTCGCCGGGGACGGACTGGCGCCGGATTTTAATATCGCCGTCTCCCTTGCTGGGACCGGGACGGCGTTTCGGGCGGGGAATCCCCGCTTGTGCCGGCCCCGTTGGGCTCGGACAGTAGCCTGCCGGGCTGCCGAGTAGCTGTGGCTGAGCGGAGCCCGCCCAGGGGGCACGGCCAGCGAAACGCCCGCTCGGGGGGAAGCCCCGCGGACCCCGCGGGCCGTGCAATAAGCCGCGTTGCCTCCGACGCAACCGGCGTTACTCTGAAGGCTTTTAAGCTGCAGGAAGAGCGCCAGGTTTCTTGCGCCTCTTTCAGCTCAGTTCGTTAAATCCGGGCGGCGCCTCGCATGACCTATATTCGCTCCCCCTGAGGGAGGAAGGGCTCCCGCCCGCGCCGGGCCGGAGGTTAGGGCGGGGAGGCGGCTCACCCGCCGCCGCGGGATGGCTGCTGACGGGGTGCGTGCGCCCCAGCCGCCCCGCTCCCTCCTCCTACGGCGGGAGCCTTTAAACCTCCTCCCCCTGCAAAGGCGCTGCCTGCTGCGGCTCCCCGCTTGCGGTTTTCCCCCGGGTTGGGGCCCTGAAGGCAGAGCGCGGGGCCGGGGCCGTTCCGGCTTTATTTCGGTCTTTAAAAACCGCTCCGCCTCCCCCCAGCCCCGCCAGGAGAGCTCCTGCAGGAGCGGCGGGCTTCCAACAGTTCTGCAACAGTCCAATAACACTTGGGGCAAGCGGCTGTACGCGGCGTCAGGGGCCCCGCAGGCAGCTGGTCTCCCCCACGGGAGCAGCCCGACCCCCGGAGCAGGCAGATCGGGGGTGGCGGCGCGGCGGGCGGGCTGAGGCCGTTCGTGAGGCGCAGGAGAGCGGACGGGAGCGCTCCCGCCTCGCCGCCGGGCGCGCGCTTCCCGCCCCTCCTCTCCCTCTCCCCCTCCTCCCCCCCCCCCCCCGCCGCCCCGCACGGCTACGGGCGCGCGCCGCTCACCTGGCACACCTGAGCGCACCTACGGCGTGCGCGAGCCAGCGGCGCCCGCCCCGCGCCGCTCCGGCCCGCCCCGCCCGCGCCCGGCCGCGCAGGCGCAGGGCTCCTCGGCCGGCAGCGCTCCGAGGGCTCGGCGCTGTCATGGCGGCAGAGAGCGGCAGCGGCGGCAGGAAGAGATGGGGCTGATCGAGACGGCGGCTTGAAGCGGCGGGGGCTGAAACTTCAGGCGCCTTCGGGAGAGGAGAGAGAGAGAGGGGTGGGGGTGGCCGGCGCTGCGCAGCCCACCCTCTGCAGCCGGCGATCGGGGCAGAGCAGCTGCTTCCCGGCCCCGGAGCCCGGGCGTCAGGGCAGCCCGCGCCCCCTTCGCCGCGGCGCCGGGCGGGCAGCGAGCGGTGAGTGCGAACTTGCTCGGCGGCGGCGGCGGGTCGCTGCACCTGTCCGCGCCGGCAGCCGGCGGCGGCTGCAGCACAAGGGCAGGAGCCCGAGAGGCGACGGGCAGGGAGGAGCGTGTTCCCTTTAAAAAAGAAACCCACCCCCAATTACTTGTAGCGATAACGAAATCCCTCCGATCGGGCCGGGGCTCTCACCGAGCCGCGGGTCTGTGGGGAAGCCCAGGGCTTCCTCGGGGCGCGGCGTGAGCGCTCCTGTGGCCGCCCGGTGCCGCCTGCCCGGCGCGGGGCAGGGGATGGGGGCCGCTGGCTGGAGGTGGGACCCTGGGGCTTGTGGGGAGCGCCTGTCCCCTCCGCGGCTTGACAAAACCTCTTCTGGTTGTCCTTCAGGACTGTAAATACCTGCCTGAGGGCAGAGAGCGGCTGACAGACGCCTCCTGCTGAGGGAGAGAGCTGGGACTCCGAGGGCGCGTCCTCCCCGCCTGCCTCTCTTCCCTCCCCGCCTCCCTCCCCCCGCGTCGGACACGGGTTTCCCCAGGAGCCGGAGCCGAAGGGGAGGAGCGGGGGCCGCCGGTTACCTTCACCGGGAGCACAAGTCTCTCCCCCCTTTCCCGGAGCGGCGATTCAAGTCGTAACCTGAAGTGAACCGGCCATGGCGAGCGAGGACAAACAAGTTGTTCAGCCAACAGGTGATGGTGGAGGAGGAGGAGGAGCGGGAAAAGAAGGAAATGCCGCCGAAGGGGGAAGCGTGCTGCAGCCTTTGAATCCGGGACTCCCCATCCGAGGTATCAGGATGAAGTTTGCTGTGCTGACGGGACTGGTGGAAGTCGGGGAAGTGTCCAACAGAGACATAGTGGAGACTGTGTTTAATCTGGTAAGTTCATTGCCTTTCTGGGTGCGAGGGGAAAGGACAGCATCTGTGTGCAGAAGCAGCCTGTGCCTCTTGGTGGGGTTTTTTGCTGTTATTTTCCTGTAAATACATTTTTTTTTACATGTTTATGTTATCCCTTTACTAGATTTCATCTAGATTCACTTTACTTACGGGTCACAAAAGCTGAAGATGAAGTGTGTGAGCCTTTATATACATTTAAACTCGTCACAGTGTGAAACAGCATCCTCCTCGGTCGGTTTGCATCAGAGAAACTGTTGCTTTATTTAGCCCTGAGAAGTGTTATGTTTAAACATTCAACAGGTGTACTCCACGAGAAAGTTAAATGTTGATTTAGTAACTCAGGCTGTCATCAAAGCGCACACTTTGTTGTTTCAAGCCAAAACAACTTTCCCTGTGAAGATGTTTATGCCCCTCTTTGCTTTCTGTTTGCTTTAGAAGTAGGAAGGACTTTCATGTTCTGTCTGATGGGGGTGGGGGTGTCAGGGAGTAGTTCATTCAAAGGCTTTACTTGCTCTGCTGATTTGGAACAACAGAAGTCAATTTCAGTGCCCTTTTTCATTCATTCATAGTCAGCTGTTACTTTTTTGGAAGCACTGCAGGTGTATTTCATCCTAATAAGAGATCTCACTAACAACTGAGGATGCAACTCTTCCTGTTGAAGCCCCAAGCATGATATGCACTGCTGGACTTGTTGGTTCACATTTAAAACAATCAGGCTCATTTTTAACATTTCCTTGCTGAAGGAGACCAAACATCAGGAGAAAAACTAAGTTGTCAACAATACTCTGCTTTTATCAGAGGTCTCAAAACATCTCTAAAAATACCCATTTTTCCTCCACTTCTTCCTTTTAGTGAGCACCTTAGACTTTAAAAGGAGTGTGGTTCCTCACAAACGAGGAAGTGAGAGGATGTAATAAAATAAAGCCCTGGCAACAAGGAAAGTTGTTGCAAAGGGCATACTGTTTTTTAAATGCTCTTTGCATTTTGGGATTTTTGTTAACAGTATTCTTTTTAACATGAAAGTTTTAAGGGTCATGACATATTTGTGTGTGTTTAATGTTTTTTTTATCTTCTTGGTTTTGTGATAAATGATTATTTTTTTTTTAGTATTTTTGTATTAACGTTGTGCTGCTCTAAATTGTTTGGATGAAAGTCTCAACATAGAGGAATTGCAAAAAATGAAATGAAGGTCAGAGGTTTCATGGATGCTTCAAGTAGGAGAAAGTGATTTTACTTACTTAGAGTCCACTTGACAATTGTCCTTGACAACCCAGTGCTCAGATATGTGGATTAATTTCCTTTCAAAAGGAAATCTTGGTAAATAGCTTATGATTTAGGATGCTGGTGTGAAGGAAAATTGTTCATGAGTGTGTTAAATTTTACTTTGTTTCTATCATGGTCTTTTGAGTGATGTACTGGAGGTGTATTTCATGGCAGCAGTGGGAGGAGGTTCAATAGAATAATTAAAAATGCTCCTTGTTCATGGGATTCCTTTTCTGCTCTGTTTTGGACAAGGGAGGAATGAAAAATTCAGCTTTATTCAGAGGATCCTCGATTTTTAGATTTAAGAGCTCTAGAGATTTTGACCAGTGGACTGCATTCTCCTGGATCTTCATTTCCCAGGTAGAAGTAGGGGAGAGTTTCTGGCCCTTGGAAATATTTTTAAATTGTATTTTCTCTTTTTCTGCAAGTGAAGCAACATCCCTGACCTCTTGGAGAAGATTCCCCAACTCTTCCAGCACACCTGCCTACAAAGTGGGAAGCTAAAGTTCCTCAGCCACGTTAATCTATCAGAGCTGAAGTAGCTGCTTGATAGCTATCATGAAACAACCAGTAGTAAGGACACTGCCTGCCCAATTTTGGGGCAATATCAAAACCAGGAGGTCCCTCGGTTTCTCTGAGTCCAAGGAAAACCTGTCACCTACTGGTGACTAATTTGGAAGGAGAGTCAGCCAACAAACTGATAGTTTGGGGTTTTTTTGAGAAAGCATCTGTTTTGTGGACTTCTTTATATACATATGTTTGGTAAAAACTGTTAATCTGACTTTTTAATACAGCTTTTTGGGATATAGGTCTCCCCACGAAGCAACACTCATCCATCATTGTGTTCTCCCTCCAGTCATTTGCTGGCTGTGACGTCTTCTTTTTGTTGATTAATACCTCTGAAATCATGCTGATCAGAATTTAAGGCATGACAAGTACTGGTAAGCACTGAGGTACTTAGTTTTATGCATAAGCACACAGAAAAGAGTTAACTTCTCTGTGGAAAAGTGATTCCTAGCGATGGCTCTTCTGGTAGTGTGTTTCCCAGTAGCTTTTGGAGCGAGTTCACTCGTCTGTGTCTGTGCACGTTCAGCTGGAGGTTTGAAAATCAGGCTGTGATGAAAATCAGGCTGTGATGTCTGGTGACTTTTGGGGTTAAGCACAACGTAACCACCTCCAGTTGGGTTTCATTCAGGTTGGTGACTCATAACTGCACTGCCTCAGTGGTGTTAGGGGGGAGGCAGCTGGCTCACTGCTGCTACTTTGAAAAGTACTTTTGGTGTTTGGGGGAATTTTTTGGTCACTGAAGTGAGATGCCTTTAGATAAGGAAGGAGGGCTGGGCAAACCTGTGTCAAAAGGTGTTTTTACATATTTATTCTTCAGAGCATAACCATCTGAAGTGTTTATTTATTTTAAAAAAAGAGGGGTTAGCTGACCTAACTAATTTCTTGAGCAGAGATGTTGCTGTTAGTAGTGCTCCTCAAGCTTGCATGTGAGGTTATGCTGGGGTTTTCTGTTTGTGATGGGGAGTCAGTAGCAGTCTGAGGTGCTGTCTTGGTATTTCTCACCTTTAAGGATTTAAGAGATGGTCATGCTTCTGACTCAGAAGGTCAGAAATTTAAAGTGCATGGTAATTGACCTCTAATTTCTTTATTAATTGACCTGTAATTTCTCTATTAAAGAAATTTAAGCTTTTGTAGTCTGATTACTCAAGTGAATAACTTGTCCAGTCGAGCAGTGATAGCTGGGAATGACCTGTAATGTTTTCTCTGTCCAGCAGTGTGACAGAGTGCTTAGTGAGCTCCCTTCTAGTACACATCAAAACCCCAGTAGTCTCATTATACCATCTTTGTATATTTCCAAGTCAATCTGCTTTCTTGGGGCCAGTATTCTCTGAGAACCTAGTTTTCCAGCCCATGTTGGATATGGCTTTATGTATTTCAGCACTTCTTAAAATAGGAAAATAGTGACTTTGAAGAAGCTTCTTACTCTGTGAAAAACTTTGAAAGCAAGTACTTGTTCAAGTATTGATCCACTCTGTTATTTTCCTGACAGACAGTAAGCAAACCTCCAGGTATATATTGCTCATGCATTCTGAATTATATTGACCTTGGGCAGCAGTAACTCCTTGAATTTCCTTTATATACAGATATCCTGTTCATTACCTCATATCTACTCCCCTTCTCCCCATTTATTCAAATAAAAACCCTCCTGATAGGAGAATATGATAGAATGAAAAAGAAATTGTTTACAGTGGGATCTGTTACTAATATAACATAGCTGTGTGTTTTTCACAGGAAAACAGAATGACAAGTTGCCCTAATAATGAAGAAACTTCCATATAGATGAGTAGAAATAATTCAGCAATGGTCAGAACCCAATAAAAAAAATTAAAATTACATATATTTGATATATATGTAGAATAAAGTTACAGTACTGTGCTACTAGTGTCAAAGGTGATTATTTTTTTTTTTTTAGGATCCAGTGTTTTCAGATTTAGAGAACAAATTCTGTTCTGAAGGCTCTACAACCTGTGTTGGAAATACAGGAGTTCTACAAAATCTTTCCTAGGTTAAAATTCTGGGTAGAGCTCCTGGTCTACTCAATTCCAAACAGGCTTGTCTTGGAAACACGACAACCTTGACATATGATACAAGTTATTGCAAGTTTCTTGTGTATATATAAAACTTAGGTCACTGGATATCCTTGTCTCCAGGAGGTAACGGGCTCTCGCTGATAAGTGTGGTGCTCGTACTGAATGCTGTTTGTGCAGGGGTTAACGATGCTGCAGTATTAGGCTTGCAGTAGGAAATAGATTTCTGGGCAAATTCTGCTATTCTTTGAGTTAGGTGACTCTGCAGCCAGTGTCTTTCACTGTGGTGTTGGGGAAATTCAGTTTGGGGTCTTCATGCCAGAATTTACTGAGGTCTCAAGTTGATTAATATGTACAGACAACAGATATTCCAGACTTTTTCCTCTTCTCTAAAGAAATGCCATACCTTGCTCTAAGCCAACCTAATTTTAAAAAACTTTAGCATTTCTGCTTGTTCTATTGATCATAATATAGATTCAGATAGATTATAATAGAGATTGTTTTGGTTCCTTTTTTCTCTCAGTCTGTGTTGCAAAGGCTTTGTTTTAATGTTCTGTCTCTTTGGAGGGGAGGATGTGCTGCTGCTTTCATTTATGGATTATGAGGTCCTCACCATTTCAAGTCCCCCAGTGACAAAGTGCAAATGAGAAAAACCTTAATTTTTATCACTCTTGGAGGAAAAAAATAATGGTATTGGAGGAACAAAGGCTAAAAGTACTTTTAAAACTTCATTTGTCACCTCCCTCACTTCTGTCAGACTACTTAAAACCACAAACAAAAATCAGTGTAACGTAAAAATTCTTACAGTTTTCTTTCCTCTTTTCTTCCTTGCAAGGAAAGTGGGGTTTCTTCCCCAACCCTACTTGGCTTTTTTATTGAACAAATCCGAGATAAATGTCTGGACTGACATTTGTTTGCTCTCAGCTCTTTTTTTTTTTTTTGTCATATACCCATTGCTGTGGTTTCTACACTATAAACTCTTTATCATTATTCATATTGAAAGCTAATGGCATCATCTGCTGATAGAACAGATTTCTAATTTCATATGAATGTTTCTGAAAAAACTAGAACGATGGGTTTTATGAAATCATATTTCCTCTTTTTTTCACCTCCAGTCACAGACTTTTTTTGCATGTCCCATCTTGTAGAAAACCCCCAAAGCTAATCTCAGAATTGTAGGGGTTGGAAGGCATCTCCAGAGATCATTGGGTCCAACTCCCTGCCAAAGCAGGGTCCCTAGGACAGGTCACACAGGTCGGCGTCCAGACGGGGCTGGAATCTCTCCAGAGAAGGAGACTCCACACCCCCTGGGCAGCCTGTCCCAGGGCTCCCTCACCCTCACTGGGAAGAAGTTCTTCCCCAGATTGGGGTGGAACTTCCTGGGCTCCAACTTGAGGCCATGGCCCCTTGTCCTGTCCCCACAGACACTGAGAAGAGGCTGCCCATGTCCCCCTGTGTCCCACCCTTCAGATATTTATAAACATTAATAAGATTAGCCCTCTTTTCTCAAATTAAATGTATCACAGTAATAAAAACACAACATTAAATGTCTTTATAACAATTAATTGTTTTCTTTACCTTATTGTGTCTTTTTAGATAACACTAGGTTTTAGTCTCTATATAAATGTTTCAAGGCTGATGATAAGTAAGAGTAACCAAACAGTTTCTACAGCGTTACTGAATATTGTCCTTTTCTTAATATACTCAGTCTGCCCTTGTAGGCTCCCAGTAAGTCCACCTCTAGCTACAGTTATCCTAGTTCAGTCACTTCTGTCCACTTAGAATAGAGATGATAAGGTAAGTCTGTGGCTTTAGCTGGGTCAAGCTTGCAGGTTTGGTTTTTTTATATCTAATAAATCAGAGTGAATTGGACAGCTTGTCTTAGCTCTCTCATAGTTTTACTCTAGGTGAATGATTGGGATTCAGCAAAAGATCTGTAATGCTTCCAAATCTTTCTCAAAGCCCTTTTTATAAAATCAGATGCAAACTTCCCTCTTGCTGGCTCCTTCACAGTGGAAGACTTGTGCCCAGTTTTGTGAATGAATTTAGACTCTTTGAATCATCTTACTGCTTTGGAAGTTGTTTTGATGCTCTTCAAGTCATCTTCATGCTTTTGAGAACATCTGAGATCTGGTAACCATAAAATTTTGGCAAGTTTAGCTGACAAAATGAGGCTGAGATGTCTTTCACAAGACTTGAACTAGGTAATCAAGTCACAAGCCCTTCATAATTACAGACTTCCATCTTGTTAGAATTTGTTCTGAGTTGTTAGGGATAGATTTGCTATTGAAGTGATGTGTATTGGGGTTTTTCAGGTGTTGCCACAACTTGGGAATTGCTTTCTAGTGAGCGGGGGAATATCACTGTGCATAGTCAAGTGTAGGAATTTAGGGAAATCTTGTGGTCAGTTGAGAAATGCATGGAATGTAAGTGAGGTGGTAATGGCAGTCTGGAATCAGATGTGCTGATAATTTAGAGGAAAATTGCCTAGACTCTGTAGAAGAGGTCATTTGTACGTTGGCTGTGGTATCAACTCACTTCTGTGACTGGAACTTAAAACACACTGTAGGATAACAGAATATTAAGGACAAAATCTTAAGTCCACAGAGAAGAATGTTTGTTTTTTCTCACTCTTCCTCTGACTGGCCATTTCTTGTAGCTTCGCATGACCGATCTGGAGCTTCCAGTGTCTGTGAAAGCCTGTGAATGACATGTGCTCTGTGTTTTCCAGAGGTGTTGGCATGCTCTACTGCCATTAGTAGGCTCAGTACACACTTAAAATCTTAAAGAGCAAGGCTGAAACAGGCATTTACATATATCATGTCTTAATAATGTCCTGTTCCATAGAATAGTTTGGGTTAGAAGCGACCTTTGAAGGTCATCTAGTCCAACCCTCTCTGTGGGGACATCTTCAGCTCACTCAGGTTGCTCAGAGCCCTGTCCAACCTGACCCTGATTGTTTCCAGGGATGAGTAATCTACCACCTCTCTGGGCAACCTGTGCTAGTGTTTGACCATTATAAAAAAGCATCTTTATATCTAGTCTAAATCCACCTGCTCTTAGTTTTAAACTGTTACCTCTTGTCCTGTTGCTGCGAAAATGCTTGTCCCCGTCTTTCTTTTAAGCCCCCTTTGGGTACTGGAAGGCCGCACTAAGATGTCCTCGGAGCCTTCTCTTCATGCTGAACAACCCCAGCTCTCTCACCCTTCCTTCACAGGAGAGGTGCTCCAGCCCTCTGATCATTTTTGTGGCTCTTCTCTGTACCTGCTCCAACAGGTCTGTATCCTTCCTGTGCTGAGGACTCCAGAGCTGGGTGTTTGTGGATGTCTGTGCTGGTTCGTGGCACACGTTAGAATTCCCCTTTAGAGGGGAATGCAGCCCTTTAACGACAGATTTTTCTAGTTGGTGTCCTGTAACAAAGGAGAGAGAGAGAGAGAGAGTCAGGTATCCACTGTGGTTGCTTTGCTCTGAGCAGTATTTTGTGTCACCTCTGCCAGACAGCAGTGGCTGGAGGGAGTGTTGGTCTCACCCAGCAGCGCAGGCCGCACCGGGAATAGGCGGCCATATGGACCATCTCAGGAAAAGCATTTGCGGATTAGGGAATAGAATGAAATCAGGCAAAAGCATCAGAGAAATAGGTAGGTGGCACGTCAAGGTTGCTACAGAGGCTGGCCATGGCAGAGTCAGATAAAAATAGATCATTATTCCTGCCTGTTGGAAGAGATTATTGGAGGGATGAAGGAAAGTGTGCAGATTCAAGATGACTGGGAGCAAAGAGAAGATTTTGGAAGTGGCTGTATGGGATGGATACTGGAGGGTGAGGAAAACCAGAGATAAGGAGTTTGCCTAAATATTTTTTTAAGGCAGCGTTGGTGGGGTAAGACATTCAGTACTCAGTGGTATATTCAGTGGTCAATGGTATATTCAGACACTGAAGCTTGCTGAGAAGTCCCAGTCATCTGAAAATCATCAGCTGGTATCTTGTGCATGGAGATTTCAAGTCTCTCAAAAGATAGAGGAGCTTTCTCCGTGGTTTCTTTTCCTCTCTGTGTACTTGTTTTGCTGCCTACTGGGGAACCTGCAGTCATTCTGAACTCATCCCACTTGACATGGTTGTCTGGCCTTTTTTTTTTTTTTAATAGAGAAGTTGATAAAGCATTTATAGCTTCTGTGGTCATGAAGTTCTTTGTGAACCTTAAGGGAGGAAGCTTTCATCTGTTGTGCAGATTAAGTAACTCTACAGTTTAGTCACTGCATGTGAAATACCTGCTTGCCACATTCTGGGTATAAAACCCTTTAAGAATCTGTTGTCAAACCCAGCCTTGCACGCATTAAACTTACAAATACCTTGTTAAAGGATTTCTATTTATTTTAAATGGGTCAATATGGAAGAAAGTTTTTGTTCATAATCACTAATTACAGTTAGCTAACTTTTTGCCATTCAAGTGTCTTCCACAGCCCTCAGAGGCCTTGCTGGTCTCTTCATAACGTTGTGCATGATGGGCTTTGGTATTAGCTTGACCTAATTACTAATGTCCTAATTTAGATTACAATTCTGCTTTAACTAATTTGGGATTCTTCTGTTAGGCTTGATATCATACAATCACAAGGAGTGATCATGCTAGAGTATATTACTGCCTGTCCGAAAACTAGTTTGGTCATTTGTTTCCCCCCTCCCTTTGGGAAACCTTCAGACTTTGTCTGGGAGCTCTGGCCATTTGCCAGGAATCTGAGGGCTTTAATTAATTTGCATAAAACAGGATACTGTTGCCACCTGCTTTTTTTAATACCACTTGTAGTTTCCAGCATGCAGTGCTCCATATTTAGAGCAGATAGCAATCGAGATGCATCCTTGCACAACTACTGTAATCAAATTCACTAAATAATGATGCTGATGTACCTTTTCCTGAGACACTGTAGTCTTTGTGCTGATACTGGAAGCTGGTTGTAATGTGTGAAGTGCTTGCATTGCTGCAGTGCTTTAGATTCCAAAGCTTTGCAAATAGGCATGAGTAGTTTCTAGATAGAAAGTAATTTGTAGAGAAGAAAACCTAATACGTTCTGTTGCACTGGATTCCTCTAGTAATAACTGGGGAGCTGGAAGCAGCTATGTCCCAGGCATGATTTTCTTGTTAATAGTTGCCTTGAGGTGATATTTAAATGAGAATAGCTAGGGGGAATAGGATGTGCTCTGTTGCCTCCTGTAAAGTGCTCTGTAAATTTGAGCTGCCAGTCTCTCTACTGCAGCCTGTAGATGAGCATTTGTTCCTGGTTTTGTATTCTACATACATCTAGCAAAAAAATTTCATGTGCATTATACCCAAATTCAGATTATTTTTGCTGTGACTGGAAAGCTGGAAGTGAGTTGTTCAGGCAAAACCCTTTATTTTGTTGATGCAGCTGAAGAAAGCAACACCTAGAGAGCTACAATGGGGTTCACTTTGCAGCTGAGAATCAAAACTGGGGTAACCACTTAGCATGCTCTAACAGAACAGATGAATCCTGTGTCTATCTGTGGGGTGTGTGTGTCGATCCCCTTCCCCCCCACCTTTGCCATCAGCAGTTGTTGTCTGTGGTATGAAAAGATGTTATGGAAAAAAAAAATTAGAATAGACTTCATCTCATTCTATTTGCTCCCCTTAAATACTCCAGATTCCTAGTTTTATACTGGACTAGCCCTGTAAAACAGTAGGTGTGCATAGGGTGACCTGTAGCTTACATACCCTCTGTTTTGGGAATGCTGGAGGGCTATCGGTGCTAGTCAGCAGCAGGTAAGGTGGTGACTGCAGCTGGAGAGCAACTTCCCTTACAAAAGGGCAGCAAGAGAACCAGTAACATCTTGCAGTGGATTGGGAATTATGAGATTATGGAGTCCAGGATGCTGAATGTTTGCTTCATCAGTCTCTCACAAATTGGCTCTGTATCGAACTGTGAGGTTTGGGTGGGAATTGCACTGGTTGGGGTGGTGGTGGGTGATAGAATCCCAGACTGGTCTGGGTTGGAAGGGACCCCAAGGAGCACAGAGCTCCAACCCCCGTCCACAACCAGGGCCACCAACCTCCAGGCCTGGAGCTACACAAGGTTGCCCAGGGCCCCATCCAACCTGGCCTTGAACACCCCCAGGGATGGGGCACCCACCCCCTCTCTGGGAAGCCCCTTCCAGCCCCTCACCACTCTCTCTGGAAAGAGCTTCCCCCTAAGATCTCACCTAACCCTTCCCTCCTCCAGCTTCACTCCATCCCCCTTGTCCTGCCAGTCTCTGCCCTTGAACAAGCTGATTCCCCTCCTGTCTCTCTGCTCCCTTCAGGGACGGGAAGGCTGCAATGAGGTCCCCCCACAGCCTTCTCTGCTCCAGGCTGAACCAGCCCAGCTCCCTCAGCCTCTCTATGTAGGGGAAAATAGATTAAGGTAAAACCCCTTGCTGTAGAATTGCTGAATAAAGGCTTTGCAGATCCTGCAACTTTTAGTAGTCTGTTCTTATAGAAGTTACTCTGTTTGCACTTCCCAGGAATAAAACTGCCTTCCTAAGGAAAACTGGTTGTGTTTCTTTGCAGGATTATTAATGATTCAGGTGGACCAGGGAATGAAGTAGTGCTTAAACAAACCCTCCCCCCCAAATACCCCCCTCCAAGGGTTTTTATGCAGATCCATAACCATAAGTTAATTAAAAAAGAAAAAGCATTAATTATTCAGAAGCAGAATTGCTGATAAGTCTTAGAACAGTGTGGTTTGGGGGTGAGGTGGAGGGGTGGGGGGAGAATAGGAACCAAATGACTAATGCTGGTAATGGTGCATGACTGTTAAATAAACAAATGGAAACTATCAGTCCAGTCAGCATCTGCCTCCTGCTAATGTTTTTGTTGAAACTGTACATGTGATTTGTCTGTAGTTTTGGTTCTGAACTTGATTGAAAAGCACTTGTAAGCTTTTTTTTTTTTCAACCCCCCCCATCCCTGATGTGAGTGTAGTTACACTGTAGGATTTGGTTCTGGTGTGTAATTTAGGTGCTGTAATGCCTGACTGTTGGGCATCTGATATGGAGTATGAGACTGAGCAACTGTGACTGCATTTTTAGAATGCATTTCAGAATAGCTAATGTGAGATGGGGAGCTGTGTGTGTTTAATGTATTGCTGATGTTATGGAATGAGAGAACACTGGGGTTCTGGGAATGGATATCTCAACTGGGATTGCATAAGTTCTGTCTGCTTTGTAATCTACGATCAAGGGTCACCTTCTGAAATGGTGATGTTCTTAACACTTCAGATTTCCTTGTGTCATGGTTTAACCCAGCAGGCAGCTAAAACAGCCACACAGCTGTTCACTCCCTCCCTCCCACAGTGGGATGGGGGAGGGAATCAGAAAACTGTGAAAACCATAGGTTCAGATAAACAGTTTAGTAGGACAGAAGAGTGTAATAATGATGATGACAAAAGAATATACAAAATAACTCATGCACAACACAGTTGCTCACCAACCACTGACTAGTTCCCAGCTAGTCTACAAGCCACGTCTCTCCTTGCCCAATTTCTTCCAGTTTGTATATTGAGCATGATGTCATATGGTGTGGAAACCCCTTTGGCTAGTTGGGGTCAGCTGTCCTGACTGCCTCCAAGCTCCTTGTGCACCACCTGCAGAAGACTTGTGCCTCCTGGATGTCAGGGCCTGGGAAGTTGGGAAGTCCTTGTCTTAACTGTAAACACTGCTTTTTGTGCTAAATCCAAAACTTGGCAACATACCAGCTACTGGGAAGAGAATTAACTCTATCCCAGTTGGGACCAGGACACCTTGGTTTAAATGAGGTAGCAGCGGTGCCCGATTTAACCATCGAGTACTGTGACAAGGGCTCTCAGGAACAGAAACTGTACCAGCAGCCCCTTACCTTTCTACAAATCAGAAGTTGCTCATGGGGGAGAGATGGCCTTGTTTTCCTGCCTGTTTTTTCCTTAGAAGTAAGGACCCAACCTTGTGTGTTGTTAGATTATCTTCCCTTTAACCTCACATCAGGGGACACTGCTTTATCCCTTTCTGTGCTCTCCTTTCTTCCACACCCTGGCACCTGCTGCCTTTGTCCTGGGCTGCAGAAGTGAGTCCTGAGGCTCATTGGGTTCAGTGGTGGGCTGGGGAGCTGTGAATGCCACCCAGGGCTGCACTTGCTTCTGATCAGCGGACTGGCAGGGGAGATGTTTGTTCCATGACTCATCTGAACCTGGCGCCAAAAACTCGTGCCCTTCCTGTGTGCCGCTTTTAAAGTGAGATGGGACTTGCTCTCTGGGAATTCTGCTGGCTTAGTGGAGCCTTGCCTGTGCAGGACATGAAAGCCACCCCCATGGCTGGCTGTGGTAGCAAGAGATTCCGATTGCTGTTTCTCAGGAGCGCATAGCGATGGTGGCATGACTCGAAAGGGATCGCTTCTAAGACCTGTTCTGCAATGACTGGGCTCACACACAAGGAACCATGCCAGAGTCATGGGTAGGGATAGAAAGCAGAGAAAGAAAAAAGTCTGAAACCTTGTAGTTCAGGTGTTTGAGTACGTCTCTCTAGTCACTCATATAGGACAGGTTTGGAGCTCGAAGACGGTGGATTTCTTGCCCACATGTCAGTGCTGAGGTAAAGTTTTCTTTATGGTATGCAGAATCCTGACTTCTTTCCTGGAAAGTGAATTAACTTTACAGGTGGAGGGGTTTTCCCCATGACTAGAAGATCTCTGGAGTTGGTTAGATATATTTCAGAAATAATTTAGACGACAAAATCTTGGGTTTCTTGGTTCTGGAAGGTGCTGTCATTCTGCAGAAAAGTGCTATTCCTGTTGCCAGCTGGGTCTTGTTTAAGGACTGTGCTTAGTACTTCTGTGTCCTGTCTTGAGAGAAGCTATTAGCAGGCTAGAAAAAATGTCATGTAACACCTCTAGAAACAAGGTGGTGCTGTGTACTGTGTGCTTCCCCCATCAAACAAGCAAAGGGGAAGAAGGATTTTCATATTACTGGACAATGTGGATGGCTGTAAAAGGAGAACTTGTCAGTTCAGGTTTTCTCTCTGCTCAGGTTTGTGTAGCAAATTGAGAAGCCTGGAAAGCTGGATACAGAGTGGAAATTGGGGGGGGGGGGGGAATTGAAGTTTTACTTCAGAACTAACTTAATCGTGATGCTTTGTTGTTGTTTTTAGCACTCTAAAGGTGGCTGTGTCTGTAGGGGTTTTACTTAGATATGCAAAGAGTGGTTTGGATCAATTCCAGTCGTATGAGTAGAGGTAGAGGTGAGATGCTAGAGGAACATCCTAACTCTGCCCACAGAATTAACATCACAAATTAACAATTTAGTTTAATCACTGTAACTGTTCTGTAGTAAACCCATTTTTTTTTTTCAAATTCAGACTTTTGAAATCAGATCTGGATTATCTAGATGTCATCAGCTTGTCACTATCCCTCACATTTAGAAAAGTTGTGGCAGTCTGGTAAAGTTCTCACTAACTGGAAAAAGGGAAACATACACCACTACCCCTACCCCACCACCCCCTCTTAAAAAAGGGAGAAGGAGGAAGGCCTGGGGAGCTACAGGCCAGTCAGTCTCACCGCTGTGCCTGGCGAGATCATGGAGCAGTTTGTCTTGGAAACTAAGCTAAGGCACATGGAAAATAGGGAGGTGGCTGGTGACAGCCAGCATGGCTTCACTAAGGGCAAATCGTGCCTGACAGACGTGGTGGGTTAGAGAAGTGCAACTGGTGCCATCTACTTGGACTTGTGCAAAGCATTTGACACTGTCCCACATGATATTCTCATGTCTGAATTGGACAGACATGGATTTGGTGGGTGGACTACTTGTTGGTTAAGGAATTGGGTGAATGGTTGCACTCTAAGAGTTGTGGTCCAAGGCTTGATGTCTGGGTGGAGATCAGTGATGAGTGGTGTACCTCAGGGGTTTGTATTGGGACTGGTATTATTTGACATCTTTGTCCAGGACATGGTGTGGTTGAATTCGCCTTCAGCAAGTTTGTGGTTGACACCCAGCTGTGTGGTGTGGTTGCTGCTCTAGAGGGATGGAAGCCTTGCAGAGTGATCTTGACAGGCTGGGGAGATAGGCCTGTACAAACCATGTGAAGATCAACAAGGCCATGTGCAAGGTCCTGTGCATGGGTTGGGGCAATCCCAAGCACAGCTACCAGCTAGGCACAGATTCAGAGAAGCCCTGAGGAGAAAGATTTGGGGGTGTTGGTGGATGAAAAACTCAATGTGAGCCAACAATGTGTCCAAGAAAGCCAACCATGTCCTGAGCTGCATTAAAAACAGTGTGACCAGCAGGATGAGAGAGGTGATTCTGCCCCTCTCCTCTGCTCTCATGAGACCCCACCTGGAGTGCTGTGTCGTGTTCTGGGGTTCCCAGTACAAGAAAGAGATTGAGCTGTTGGAGTGAGCCCAGAGGTGGGCTGTGGAGATGATCAGAGGGCTGGAGCACCTCTTGAATGAAGCCAGGCTGAAAGGGTTGGGCTTGTTCAGCCTGGAGAAGAGAAGAGGGAGATCTAATTTCTGCCTTCAGCTCCATGAAGGGGCTGCAGGAAAGCTGGAGAGGGACTGTTTGCAAGGGCAGGGAGTGATAGGACGAGGTTATTGCCTGAAGCTGAAAGAAGGCAGATTTAGATTAGATACCAGGAAGAAATTCTTCCCTGTGAGGGCGGTGAGGCCCTGGCGCAGGGTGCCCAGAGAAGCTGGGGCTGCCCCTGGATTCCTGGCAGGGCTCAAGGACGGGTTGGATGGAGCTCTGGGCACCTTGGGCTGGTGGAGGGTGTCCCTGCCCATGGCAAGGGGTTGGACTAGGTGGGCTTTGGGGTCCTGTCCTACCCAAATGAATGAGTTAGTGATTCTTTCTTAATTTTGATGGTAAAAATCACTTTCAAGTACACAACAAGAGTGTCAGAAATTTAAGCTAAGCTACATTTGGAGGTGGGGGATGGAGAATTATTTCAGGGGATTCCAACTCATCCTGTCATGTGCTAAATGATATTAAACAAACTGTGTTTGTTTAATAATAAGAGTATTTGTGTTTTCTCTTGCTTCGTGGTGTGGTGCTGTGTGTTAGTCCTGTAGCTGTTGCAAACTGTCATGCAGAGTTTACTGAGAATTTCATGGCTCGTTCCTCTTAAAGACCCTTCTCAGGTAGCTGAAGCCCAGTATCACCCTGGGCAGGGTATTTCAGTGTAGTCATATCACCTTTTTCAGACGATAGGACTAGTCAGACACAGTCTTACTGCCCTTTTCCTGGTATTTGAAAGGTCTGTTTTGTGGAATAGCTCTTCAGTTTTGGGGAACAGTTACTCTGTGTCTGCTGGGCTTTGGCCTTCTATAGTACTGAGTTAGAAGTGATGTTGATACTTCAGTTTCCTGTTTAAGGTGGGTGTATGGGGAAGGAGGTGACCAGCTGTCAAGGCTTAGTTATATTCTTCCAGTTGAATTCTCAATTTCACAACTTTTAAGAGTCAGCTTTAGTATTTCCTATAGATCTATGATTTAGGTGTAGGTAGAATTCTGTTTCTTAACTCCGTCTAGGAGTTTTGTTCATCAAGGATCCGTGATCCTGCCCCTCTACTCTGCCCTGGTCAGGCCCCACCTGGCGTGTTGTGTCCAGTTCTGGGCTCCCTGGGACAAAAAAGCCAGGGATCTCCTGGAGAGAGTCCAGCGGAGGCTGCGAAGGGGATGAAGGGCCTGGAGCATCTCCCCTGCCAGGAAAGGCTGAGTGAGCTGGGGCTGTTCAGCCTGGAGAGAAGAAGATTAAGGGGGGACCTTCTTAATGTTTATAAATATCTGAAGTATGGGATGCAGGGGGACATGGGCAGCCTCTTCTCAGTGCTCTGTGGGGACAGGACAAGGGGCGATGGCCTCAAGTTGGTGCCCGGGAAGTTCCGCCCCAATGTGGGGAAGAACTTCTTCCCAGTGAGGGTGAGGGAGCCCTGGGACAGGCTGCCCAGGGGGTGTGGAGTCTCCTTCTCTGGAGAGATTCCAGCCCCGTCTGGACGCCGACCTGTGTGACCTGTCCTAGGGACCCTGCTTTGGCAGGGGGTTGGACCCCATGTGCTCTGGAGGTCCTTTCCAGCCCCTATGAGCCTGTGATTCTGTGGTTTAAATGGATTTGTTTCCTTGTGACTTTACCATGTGCATTGGAAGAAATGTTTGAAAGCACATAGGGGTTTTGGATCAGGTATTGGTCGTGAACATGTTGGGATCAAAGCAAAGGATTATCAGCTGCAGGAATTGTATGTGCAATTGTATGCCCAAAGAAGGGCAACCAGGCTGGGGAAGGGGCTGGAGGGCAAATCCTCTGAGGAGCAGCTGAGGGAGCTGGGGGTGTTCAGCCTGGAGAAGAGGAGGCTGAGGGGAGACCTTCTCCCCACCTCCCCTGCTCTGCCAGGAGGGTGCAGAGAGGTGGGCGATGGTCTCTTCAGCCAGGGGACAGGAGATGGGACGAGGGGGAATGGCCTCAAGCTGTGCCAGGGCAGGGTCAGCTCAGATATTAGAAAAAAAAAAGTTATTGAAAGAGTTGAGGGCCTGGAACAGGCTGCCCAGGGAGGGAGTTGTGTCACCTTCCCTGGTTGTGTTTAAAAAAAAAAGGGTAGATGAGGTGCTCAGGGATATGGTTTAGCTTAGGACAGGAATGGTTGACTTGATTATTTTAAAGGTTTTTTCCAACCTTTGATTCTGTGAAATTCCTATTTTAAAAACTGTCTGAACCTCAAATGTAATCCAGAATTTTGAAGACCAAGATGCCTTTGTCGAAAAGTGTTAATCATTTGGCCAATAGGAACCCACAAGCTAACCATCTCTGATTAAAGTAACTGTAGTGTCACAAAGCAATAATGAAACACATGTATGGTGATTATATTTGTTAAACACTAGTTGCCCAGGTATGTCTTGAGTCAGTGGTTTGTGTAACGCTGTAGTCATGATCCCTGTACGGTGTGGGTCCATGTCCTGATGCTGTGAGCCAGTGAGGTGTTTGTACAGTCGCTGTGTGTGGTGTTGAAGTAACATTCTCCTTGTGGAGATGTATTCCTGCCTCTTGCCTGAATGAATTCCATATCAATGGTGGGTGCTATTAAAGCAAGAAGGGGAAAAAAAGGTATTTTTATTGGCTAATTCTGTAAACATGGGAGGGCCCCTTACTGTCAGACCAGGCTCTTTGCTTTTATCCATTTGATGCAATGAAGATTTTGCAGGCTGATTCAAGTCTTACTTGCTCCAGGCAGGTGGTCATGACTGGTACAGCACACTGAGTTACATTTAAATTGCCTAGGAAGATGAATAAAGGTCCGTGTTTTTCTACAGGATTGTCATGATACACAGAGTAGCAAAGGGCTGAAAAATAAGCTACTCATACTGCAGCTACCTGCTTTGGAAGCATTCATGGGTAGGGCTGCAGAGAACTGGCAGAAGTGAAGCTAGTGATAATTTTGGATAGGTGATGTAGACTAAAGTGCCTCAAGGCAACAGTGTGCAGCTGTTGAAAGTCACCTTCCTCCAAGGCTGTGCTTTCTGAGTTGCTCCATCAAGAGGTACTTCTCTATTGCTCCATTGTTCTAATGGCAACTGAAGTCAATGAGAAGTTTTGTTGTCACAATCCACAGTGTAGATTCAGTGTTGGCAATGAAAAGCTTGAGCTTCAAAAGCTTTTACAAGTTCATAAATAAACTGTTTAACAGCTGATGCCCGTTTTCTTCTCCCAGTGACCTTGTCCAAACATAAATTAATGGCATCTTTACTTCTAGAATCAAAGAATGTGTTAGGTTGGAAGGGACCTTTAGAGGTCATCTAGTCCAACACCCCTGGTGAGTAGGGACATCTTCACTAGAGCAGGTTGCTCAGAGACCCATCGAGCCTGTGATTCTAAGGCAATGTAGGAGCTCTTCAGAAAGTCGAGTTTAGCTGAATCACCAATGACCTTCATCTGAAATGAAGGTGTTGACTCTAAAGCTGTAGTGAGGGCGGTATCCTTCCAGAACCTGAGACAGTGCAATGTGAAGGCTTTATCTGTGATTCTGACTTGACGTGGCTGTGACCTGTCTCATAGCAGCAGGTTTTTTGCCGTAGAAAATCTGTAAACTTCAATTTCTCTGGTAGACCTGGGGCTCAGGAGGAGCTACAACTAGTTAAAAATTTTAAATTTAAAAAAAATACTTAAAGTTTTTTCCCCTCTTTAATCTGTTGTGAAGATGGCAAACTTCTGTGTCCTACTGAAACATTCTCTTCTCCCCTAAAGTTAACCTTCTGCAAGCTGCAGTGAATGGTGAGGAGATTTTAGCATCTTAACATATTGAGACCTGGTTGCCAACTGCTACATTACATAATGTTAGTTATGAAAGAGGAAATGAACACAAAAACTGTGCTTGGTGCCTGGCTGTGTATGGTGAGCCCTCTTTCTGGGAAGAGGCTGCCTTGTGTGAACCAAATCTTCTGAAGCAGGGTGTCCTAAAACCTGAAGCCAATTCATGCTGCAACTTCAATGCACTACTTGCTTGAAGCCAAATAATTGTAGTTGTTTGAATGCAAAGTGTTTCTTCCCCACCCCACCCCCCTTTAAGTGAAGACTAACATACAGTAATAGAAGTAATTTTTCAATAGAGAGAGTGACTAAATTGAAAATACCAAGATGGTCCTATTGACTAGGGAGTTGTTCTTCTTTTTTATCTGCTAATTATCTGGAAAGTATGTAGTGAATAAGAAGCTTCCAATGGAGGAAGATCTCAGGATGCAAATGAAAATTCTAAGGTTTTCAAATCTCAAGTCAAAAAATGTAATTATTTTCAGCTAAAGCTCTTTGGAAGAGCTCCTGAACGTTACCCGAGGCAGAGAGATCTAGACAAATGTGTGAGCTGCCTGGTTTTGTGCAGCAAACTCCCAAGTGTGGAGGATGATGTCCAAGAAAGCATCTGCCTTGCTTTGCTGTGGGTGCAGCTGCTGTCACTGCTGTCACTGAGGATGGTGATAACTGTGGTTTCTGCGAACAACCATCCAAGGCTAGCAACAAGAGCTCTTGTATTGCATACTCCCATCCCTTAAACTGGTCCTGCACATGGGACATAACAACCCCGTGCAGTGCTACTGGTGAGACAGCTGCCAGGCAGAGAAGGACCTGGGGGTGTTGGTTGACTGACACCTGAATATGAGCCAGCAGTGTGCCCGGGTGGCCATGAAGGCCAATGGCATCCTGGCTTGTGTCAGAGCCAGTGTGGCCAGCAGGTCTGGGGAGGGGATTGTGCCCTTGTACTGGGCACTGGTGAGGCTGCACCTTGAGTGCTGGGTCCAATTCTGGGCTCTTCACCATAAGAAGGACATGGAGGTCCTGGAGTGTGTCCAGAGAAGGGCAACCAGGCTGGGGAAGGGGCTGGAGGGCAAATCCTCTGAGGAGCAGCTGAGGGAGCTGGGGGGGTTCAGCCTGGGGAAGAGGAGGCTGAGGGGAGACCTTCTCCCCACCTCCACTGCCCTGCCAGGAGGGTGCAGAGAGGTGGGCGATGGTCTCTTCAGCCAGGGGACAGGAGATGGGACGAGGGGCAATGGCCTCAAGCTGTGCCAGGGCAGGGTCAGCTCAGCTGGGAGGGAAAAGTTCTTCCCTGGCAGAGTTGTGGGGCTGTGGCACAGGCTGCCCAGGGAGGGGGCTGAGTCCCCACCCCTGGGTGTGTTTAACAGATGGGGAGATGAGGTGCTCAGGGATATGGTTTAGCACAGGACAGGAATGGTTGGACTTGATGATCTTAAAGGTCTTTTCCAACCTTGGGATTTTATGAATTTGAAAAAGTTAAGAGCTTGTCCCCTCAGGATGGTGATAAATTTGTGAGATCTACTTGTGGATTAGGTGGGAAGAATTCATATAATTAGGGCAATTCATGGGCGATTCATAAATATATGTTAACTACTGAAGTATGTAAACTGGATGATTTAATAAAAGTAACATTCTTATGCTGTGTGAATAAAAGTTGTTATTCATTTTTGTAATAATAGGAGGCATAAGAAGAGAAATTTTCTCCCATCTCCTCACCATACTCTTTAGGACTCTCCCTTAAATGGGCCTATTTCTCAATTGGTTTTGGATGGTCTCATGAAACATTGGTTTTTGTGTCACTGACTTCACATATTTTTGGGTTTCAAAGATGTTACTGCACTATAAATCTGAAAATAGTTTTGTGTTAAACACAGTGAGAAATGGGACTGGAACCTAATGAGGAAAAGAAATCTAATTTTATCACTTCTTAAATGCTGTTATCTCACCAGAGCATTCCTCTCATTACCTGGAGTCATTTAGCACCTTCTGTAGTGCCACGTGTAACACAGTTCAAGTAGTATAATAAATGCTGAGGATCAACACAGTTATTGAGTTATGTTGTGTCTTAGGAATTTCAGTCCCTTCTGTGGAGAAGGGTTTTTATCTGTAGCTGTATTTTCCATAACCCACTGCTTTCCTCTTCGGTTTGCTCAGCACACAAGTGTGGTGGCAGTGAAGTGATGCCACTGTAAGGCTTCTCAAAGAGAATGTTGTTACTGCCTGTTTCATCTGTATTTTGTGCTCAGTAAAGAACTGTTACTGATTTTAGCCTCTTCTCCTGGCCTGGTGTTGCCCACATACAGAAGAGAGGGCTGTTGTGATCATTGTTCTTTACTCACACAGAGTGTTAGGAGTTGGAAGGGACCTCTGGAGATTGTCTAGTACAACCCCCCACCAGAGCAGGATTACCTGGATAGGACAGGCAGAAACACATCCAGGTGGGTTTGAATGTCTCCAGAGAAGGAGACTCCCCAGCCTCTCTGGGCAGCCTGTCCCAGGGCTCCCTCACCCTCACAGGGAAAAAGTTCCTCCTTATGTTCCCATGGAACCTCCTCTGCTCCAGCTGCACCCACTGCCCCTTGTCCTGTCCCTGCCACCCCTGAGCAGAGCCTGGCTCCAGCCTCCTGACTCTCACCCTTTACATATTGATAGACAGTGATGGGGTCACCCCTCAGTCTCCTCTTCTTCAGGCTAAAGAGGTCCAGCTCCCTCAGCCTCTCCTCATAAGGAAGGGGTTCCACTCCCTAAATTACCTTAGTGACACTGCACTGGGCTCTTCCAAGGAGTTCTATGTCCTTCTGGAACTGAGGGGCCCAGAACTGGACATGGTACTCTAGATGTGGCCTCACCAGGGAAGAGTAGACAGGAAGGAGCTCTGGTGGCATCAGGAGTTGTACTGGTCTCCAGAGTTAAACAGCTAAACTAGGTCAAAATTTTTGCAAGCAGCATGGGGACTGTTGAAGAAACTAGGGGATGAACAGTGCTCAGCACTCTAGTTAGCTGTCTTACTGAAAAATGCTTAAAACAAAAGAAGAACCTTGCTTAATATGACCTTTTGAGTTTGAAGGCAGGTGGCAAGATACTTATGATTCAGTAATGGAGTAGATAGGCAATTAACACTAAAATAGTTTTGATTTTTCTTTCTCAAAGCTATGTTTGCCTTACATAAAACCCTAGATTTTTTAATGAGTTGGTAGAATCACTGAAACTGAGTAGTTAAACATTCTTTTCATTGTCGCTGTCAAATGCTTATTTGTTAGAATTATTCTAGATGCTGAAAACTGTTTTCTGGCTTGTCTTTAAATTACTTTGTGCAAAAGTTACAAACTTTAGCTGACAGTGTTTTGTTGGAGTATGACTGACACTAGTTTCTGCTTTGATAAAGAAACAAATAACTGTAACTTGAGTTTCTTCTTTCTATAACTTTTGATTTTCTTCCTGAACATTTCTGTAATTCACACTCACAGGGGCTGGAAGGGCCCTCCAGAGCCCATGGGGTCCAACCCCCTGCCAAAGCAGGGTCCCTAGGACAGGGCACACAGGTCGGCGTCCAGACGGGGCTGGAATCTCTCCAGAGAAGGAGACTCCACACCCCTTGGGCAGCCTGTCCCAGGGCTCCCTCACCCTCACTGGGAAGAAGTTCTTCCCCAGATTGGGGTGGAACTTCCCCTGCTCCAACTTGAGGCCATGGCCCCTGTCCTGTCCCCACAGAGCCTGAGAAGAGGCTGCCCATGTCCCCCTGTGTCCCACCCTTCAGCTATTGATCCCCATTGATCAGATCCCCTCTCAGGCTGCTTCTCTCCAGGCTGAACAGCCCCAGCTCACTCAGCCTTTCCTGGCAGGGGAGATGCTCCTGGCCCTTCATCCCCTAGAAGTGACACTGCTGCAGGTAAAGGAAAATGGGTGAATGCCAACAAGGAAGAAATAAGTTTTAGGTTTGCCTGAAAAAGCAGGCAATCCCATCCTTTTTTTAAAAACATATGTTAAGAAAATCACGCTGTCCCTGTGTTTTCCCTGGTGGTGGCAATTGCATAGGGTTTATTTGGGTATTTTGGTTTGCTTCTTTTTAAAAATCCAACTCAAAACAACCTGATTATTCAAAGTGTGTGGTGCTGTGATTTCAGAGGATAAATATGATCAAGTAGTGATGCCACTGTATAAAGTTCTCCTGTTAATCATACTAAGTAGTCATACGTGAGGCACACACGTGTGCCTCCACAGACTTGGTCCTTTGAAGAGGGCTTAATGTAGATAAAATGTTAATCTGCTTCACTTATAGTGCACAGATCAGCCTTAAGTAAATGCTAACCAGGAGAAAGTCAGCTGTATCATGAATTTCAGAAGGAAAGTTGGGACTTTTCTAGGTAGACAATACCTTGCTTTCCAAACATCTTACGGGTTTTGCAGAAAACTTCATGCTTATAAGTTTAATTGGGTTTTCAAGACCTCGTTGCACTTACTGGGAGTGTTTGAGTCACTAGAGGCAGGGATTTCCCCTGGCACTTTTAGCCTCAGAGGCTGATGGAGCTGAAGTAATGTGGTGGTTATGCCAAAACTCTTATTTGTATTTCTTGCTTCATTTCTCAGTTACAGAAAGTGAAGTGTACTGTAAGACAAGTTGTGTGCTCACCTGTAATGCCAGTAGGAAGACAGGAGAAGTTTACTTTGGGCTTTTATATTAACTGAATCTGGGAAACACAATGGGGCTGTTTACATTTAGAGACCAGCCTGAGTGTAGAATTGACATGCTTCACTCCAAACCTGTCTGCAGTAAGACATACCGATCTGCACTTGAAACTATTTGTTTGGAAACCTTATGAGTTTAAGATAAAAGCTCATACAGTATGTTTTAGAAACTATTTTATTTTTTATTTAAGTGAGCTTTGTTGGCAAAAGCCCACAATTGGGTTTGAGAGGGCTGCACTGTGAAGCTGTAGGGCTGCAGGGCTGTGTACGGAATCAGAATCACAGAATCAGAATCACAAGGTTGGAGAAGACCTTTAAGATCGAGTCCAACCATCCCTGTCCTGTGCTGACCCAGATCTCTCAGTACCTCATCTCCCCATCTGTTAAACACACCCAGGGGTGGGGACTCAGCCCCCTCCCTGGGCAGCCTGTGCCACAGCCCCACAACTCTGCCAGGGAAGAACTTTTCCCTCCCATCTGAGCTGACCCTGCCCTGGCACAGCTTGAGGCCATTCCCCCTCGTCCCATCTCCTGTCCCCTGGCTGAAGAGACCATCGCCCACCTCTCTGCACCCTCCTGGCAGGGCAGTGGAGGTGGGGAGAAGGTCTCCCCTCAGCCTCCTCTTCTCCAGGCTGAACACCCCCAGCTCCCTCAGCTGCTCCTCAGAGGATTTGCCCTCCAGCCCCTTCCCCAGCCTGGTTGCCCTTCTCTGGACACACTCCAGGACCTCAGTGTCCTTTAGGATCTACTCAGCTTAGATAATTTTGCTGGGCTTCCTGTTCCTCTTACCTCTACTAGGTATATCTTTTTTTTTTTAATTATTTACTCATAGCTTCTGTTTTATTGCTTTTTTTTTAAGTGTCATCTAGTTCTGTTTTTCTGGTCCCTTTGATTCATGTCTCAGCTTTTGGTCTTCTGCAAAATACCCTCCTTGCATGTGATGCAAGTCTTATTCTCTGTAGTTTTGCACACACAGACTGTCATATGCTTAGGGATTTTTTTTTTAAATCTGTGGTGCTACATAGAAGCAGAAGACAACTATAATATCCTATAATAAAGCCAGTTACTAGAATTCCATCAAAGTAGCACGGTACAAGTTACAACTGTAGGATTTTGTGACATAATTGTGGTGATTGTAATAAAGAGATAGGAAGTGGGAGTTGTCACGTTGTGATGCTTGACCAGTCAAATATGTAAAGTGCTAAAAACTAAGATGCAAGTCTTTGAGAGGAGACAAATGCAGGTACTGGCAGGCTCACCTTTGTACAGACCTTAACAACCTGCAGTTGCCAATACCAGCTTTCCTTGAAAGACTGTCAAGTATAGATTGTAAGACCGAGGGATCAATGTGTTGATGTGACCTCCTGTGTAACATCAGCCATAAGGCCAACTAGTATTTTATGCAGTTAGTCTACACACCAAGTGTAAATAATAAATCTTCACAAAGCGGGTTTCGGACAGCTAAGAACAGTTCCCAATTAGTGCATGGTCATTTAGGCTTGAGTGGCACCAAGTTTAACAGTGTGAAAGCTTAAAAACAACCAAGTGTTTCTTATACAAGGTGTTCTGCTTTTAAAGGTGTTCTTACACAGGGTGTTCATGCTTAGAGATGTTGGAAATGCTGTGCTAAAATGAGTACCATGGAGTCTTTCTGAGTGCAGCTCAACCTAGTAGGCTAACTGAAAAAAGAGAGAGAGCTGGATTTTGTGAAATAAGCATAAACATTTATTGCAAAGGGATGAAAATGAAGTACTCTAATGAAAACCCAACCAAAGATGCTAAAATCGACTCAATACATTGGCTGGAACTTCACTGTAAGACTACACAGACTAAGTAATCTCTTAGTCTTTGTTAGGGAAACCTGGAAACCTGGGTAACGTGATATTTGAAACAGTGTGGGCCCAGAGAGGGGGGTGGGTACCCCATCCCTGGGGGCCAGGTTGCATGGGGCCCTGGGCAACCTTGTGTAGCTCCAGGCCTGGAGGTTGGTGTCCCTGCCTGTGGCAGGGGGTTGAAGCTCTGTGATCCGTGGGGTCCCTTCCAACCCAGACCAGTCTAGGGTTAGGTCAGGACCAGAAAGATGTTGGAAAGTGTCTTGGTTGTGATAATTATGTTTTGCCTCGTACAAAATGTGTCTTGTCTTAGTGTTACTTGTTATGTGAGATGTGAATCTTGGGATGAAGCTGAAATGTTTATTGCCAGGGAAGGGTTGGTGGCCAAATATCATTTTGTTGGTGAATCTCTACAGCTGGGTTGCTTTGTCTTGGCTACTGGGAGAGTCATTTCAGCTGATGGAGAGTTCAGATACTTGTCCTGGTCAGAGTGAACTTGGGAAAAGGCACCTGTCTTGATCCTGACAGCTTCATGGAGATTCATATGGTGACAAGATAAACTGGATGATGGGAATTTGTAACTTGTTATTCCCCTTCTTATCAATTCCAGAGGATCTAGATTGGCTAATTTACTGATGTGTCGTGCGTGGGAGCTGGCAGAGCTTCACTTCACTGCTGAGAAGCCTCTGGTTAGAGGTTCTGGAAGGAGGCCAAAGAAACATTGTCGGCTTCCTCAGAAGGGTTACGTGGAGTCATGCAGGTCTGCAGCTGCAATATTTGGGCTGGTTTTGACCCTCAGCTGCTGTGAAATGGCTGCAAAGGTGGCACAGGCAAGTGACACAATGCGGTGTCTGGTTGGAGAGTGGTGGGCTCCCCGTCCAAGCCCAGACCGTGCTGCTCTAATGAAGCCTTTCCCAGAGCCAGGGAAGCTTGTGCTCAGGGCAGGGAGGGGCACCGCGGTGCTCCAGAGCTTCCAGAAGGGGATGGAGAACTAACAACCTAGTTTTTGTAGTGTGGTTCTGTGCCAGGACCAGCTTTGTCTGTGCTAACACAATCTGCATTCACTCTGATTCCACTTCCGCAGCGATGCCTGAAGTACTGGGGTTAATCTTCTCCTTTGGTGTGGGGTTTTTGTGTCTTAGTGGTTTCCAGTGAATAAAAACCAGTAAGCAAAGTTTCCTTTCTGCAGTGCTGGTGGAAGGCAGCACTCAGAGGAGTACAACTAATTTGGTTGTTTTACCAATAAATCCTACAGAGACTGGAACAAACTTGTAGTTATCAGAAATGTGCTTAACGAGGTTGGTTGTCTGTAGATTTATTTAGTGATAAACTTTATGATGAACTGGAGAAGGAACAAAATATTACGTGCTACAACAGGAGTGTATTGTGACCTGAACTAGAATACAGGTGAAAGGGGATGTCCTCTCTGAGGCATGACTATTACAGGGAAACATTGCAGGTCCCAGAGGAAGCGCGTTGTTGAACGGCAAGTACTCGCAGGCTATTGTTAACCAGTGTTGTGTCAGTCAACATAGGATCTCCAGGAACGGATGTAAACAATCTGTTAGAATCTCATTGACTGTTGTAACATTGAAAAGAAAATGTACAAGCATGGAATCATGCTCTGAAATAAATTTTTAAAATTATGTACTGGCTTTAAAGGGAAAATAAGAGTTCTGTTGGTGCTGCTCTCATTCTGTAAAAACTTGCTTTGGACCTTCTGTGTCAGGAAGTGTATTCCTTGGGATGGACATGGAGTTAATTGTAGGTACATAACTGCTTAGAAAAACTTATTTTAAGTGTTTAAATACTTCTAAAATTCTTTGGATATGACATTTTTTCTGTCAAGTATATTTGCAGTGACTAATTTTTAGCAAAGTCTTTAACTTGTTCTATTTTTTTTTTTACCTCTAAGCACCTGAAACTTTGAAATTGTGCTTGTGTATCATTCAGTTTCAGTGTGTTTATTTTGGTAGATAGATCCATATCCTGGAGAATTCACAAGGTTCTCTTCTCTATCTAAAATCTGTTACCCGAAATGCCCATGAGATGGTGCTCATCAGTCTTGCTTTCGTGGAGCAGCAGATCTGTGCACAGCTCTGATTTGTAAGGATGCAGCGGTTACCATCGCGGCCTTTAAGTGAAAGAAAATAAAACACAACCACAAATACCTTGAATTAGTATACAAACACCCTCTTGCTATACTACTTTAAAGTGTGCATAAACCCAGTAGCAATATCCCTGCTCATCTTGATTTGATGCTACGTTACATAAATTAGATGGTACCACTTAATTTTTCTGTCTTAAAATGAATTTCCAAATAGCCAAAGGATAAAAAAAGGTTTTAGACATCTTTTTGTGCTGGCTTGTTTCCATTTTGTTTTTCTCAAAGATCTGTATAAAATCCTGTATATGTTTCTGTATAGAAAATATATAAAATATTCCTCTGTGACTGATCCACGCTTGTATGTTCTGGTCTGTAACTCTCTGTGGGAGTTTTCATTAGTTTGATGTGTTTGTTTTCCCCTTCGCTTGTGCAGATGGTGTATAAGGTATAGGCTGCCCAGGGGGTGTGGCGTCTCCTTCTCTGGAGAGATTCCAGCCCCGTCTGGACACCGACCTGTGTGACCTGTCCTAGGGACCCTGCTTTGGCAGGGGGTTGGACTCGATGAGCTCTGGGGGTCCCTTCCAACCCCTGTGATTCTGTGATTGTGTGGTAAGCAGCACAGAAGGGGGCCTTGGGACAGATGCTCAACTCACTAACTGGACTCACAGTGTTGGAAACTCCAGTGCTGTGTTTCAAGAGTGTGCTCAGTAAATTCTGATGTAGATGGGGGGGAAATATCAAAATAAATGCAGGAGATTAGAGTATAATTTCATTTCATGGACATGCTTAGAGCTGTCTGCAGCACGAAGCCAAGCATGTTGGGTTAGGTTCTTTTTCAGACTATTCTTCGTGGTGCTTGGGGACATGAGTTAGTGGTGGCTCTGGCAGTGCTGGGTTATGGTTGGTCTCAGATCTTTACCATTTAAAATGATTCTGTGATTCTGAGAGTAGTTACCCACATGGTCTAGGGGATCCGGGGGAGGCGGGGGGGGGGGGAAGGAGGCAGATCTGGAAGAGGACCCCACTGATGTAAATGAGCTCCCAAGGAATGAGTGATCAATGTTGATAGAGGGGTATGAAAGCGAGAGTTGGTTGTATGAAGGCTGGAATGAAGTGACTAGCACCACCCTTTTAATTGGTTAAGGGAAGACAATACTCCAAGTACCTGCTAAGTATTGCTATCAGAGATTACAGGCCTGTGCAAATGAGGACAGCTTTAAACTCAATGAGTAAATCTAGCTGAGGTATTCAAAGACTGATTCTGTGCAGAGATTGACTTTGTACAAGCTGTTCCAATTAGATCAGACCGGGGGACAGAGGGAAACCTATTTATTTATGGAAACTTCCCTTCCAAATCCTATGAATGGTGCTATGACCACTGTTTCTTTTGGGTTTTATAGGCTCTTTTTTTTTTTTTTCTTTTTCAAATCACTGTAGGTTGGACCAAATAAGAAACTTTGTTGTGATTTACTGTATGCTCTAGCAGTGACTGCTGAAGGCTGTATTAGAACAGGATAGGATAGAAGATACTGAAGTGCTTAAGAAAATACCTTGACAGAACATGGAGGTGAAGCCAGATGTGGATGCAGCACTGTACCAGAAGAAACTACAGACACTACCAACTGAACAGCAGGGTTTCTTCCCTTCAAAAACATGTGTGGTAGCAGTGAATGTGCTTTTTGTTAAGGCTCCACTGTGAAAATATTGTCATGATAAAGTGTGAACAAGTTCTTGTAACAGAGGAAACCAAACATGAGTACAGAGAAGAGAGGCTCGTGGTGTGTCGGCAGTATCAATTTCTATGTGCTACGTCCTGACAGAGTCATCTATATACGTTAAACCTGTTCCTGAAAGATCTTGTGGTTTGCCCTGCACCTCAAACTGGTTCATGTTTGCTTCTTTGAACTTATTTTCTGCACTCTGTATTCCCACCCCAGTACAGTACTTTTTTTTAAATCAGTATTAAAAAAAAACCCTCTGTGGATTTGACCACATGTGACACTTAAATACCTCCTTTTATTTCTCCTGTTTGCAGTTATTAAACTAACACTGTGTTGAGACACTATGGAAGTCGTAAGATGGGCATATGAGGAGCAAGAGGACTGTGTAATGAAATGCTCTAGCTGTATATTGTGAACAGAAGTGTGAGATGCAGTTCTGTTCACATACATACACCTTCTCCTTAAAGTTTTAAAGGAATTTGGAGATGGAATGAAGACATCATTAGTTAATTAGTTAGCCATTAACTAATAATGGCTTCATTCAATTTTCAAATTATCCTATAATTACCATTATTGGTTAATGAAGAAAGAGGTGGGGGAGAACATTACATAGAGTTTGATAATTGCCCCTTTTAAATCCTTACAGTACACAGGGATTGTTTTTTTGGTTACTCGGGTTGCTGCTGCATTACAGTTTGAGTCCACCCATAGAACCTTCAGCTGGTGCTGTGTTGGAAAGCTGCACCTGAGCTTATTTTCTGTGTGGAATCTCTCCAATATGAATTAAGTTTGGTTTTAACCAGTTTAAAACATACTTATATTACCAAAAAACCTGCTTTTGGTAATGATTCCCGACAATGGGATGTTGTGTGGCTTGAAAAAAGATCAATGGCTTGCAGTAGTTGATTTTGGTAATACCTGTTTTAACTTTCTTTTAGTAGTAGAGGTGAGACTGGATTCTTTCACATTTTAAAGTATAGAAATAAATCTTTAAATATGCACTAGCCTGTTGTGAATTATTTTCACTGTTTTATTTCAGAAGTTCATAATGAAGCTGTTGATAATAGACTTTTCTAGCAAAAAGAAATATTCTCTTTAGGAAAATGTGTGATGACAATGATGGGGTTACTTCTGAAATCACATATTTCTGTGGTTTCATGCCAGATTCTCTGGCAGATCACTAGTGACTTTAAAAGGATGGAAACCTTTTGCAGTTCTTTTTTTGCAGAGCTTTTTGTTCCTTGCTGTGAGAGACTGGGTCCAGGCAATCTGGGGCCCACAATACAAGAAAGATGTAGAACTGTTGGAGAGGGTTCAGAGGAGCCACAAAGATGCTCAGAGGGCTGGAGCAGCTCCCCTATGGAGAGAGGCTGAGGGAGCTGGGCTGGTTCAGCCTGGAGAAGAGAAGGCTGCAGGGGGACTTCATTGCAGCCTTCCCGTCCCTGAAGGGAGCAGAGAGACAGGAGGGGAATCAGCTTGTTCAAGGGCAGAGACTGGCAGGACAAGGTGGGATGGAGTGAAGCTGAAGGAGGGAGGGGTTAGATGAGATCTTAGGGGGAAGTTCTTTGCAGAGAGAGTGGTGAGGGGCTGGAAGGGGCTGCCCAGAGAGGGGGTGGGTGCCCCATCCCTGGAGCTGTTCAGGGCCAGGTTGGATGGGGTCCTGGGCAACCTTGTGTAGCTCCAGGCCTGGAGGTTGGTGTCCCTGCCTGTGGCAGGGGGGTTGGAACTTTGTGACCCTTGGTGTCCCTTCCAACCCAGACTAGTCTGGGATTCCATGATTCAATCTGAATTCTGGGTTTCAGAGCAGCTGGTTGGCTTGAGAGTTGAGAAGTCCTGAGGATTACAGTTCCAGAGCGTGTGTTGCAACTCTCTCAACTGAAGAGTCCAAGAGCTGTAGGGTCCTTGGGTATCTCCTGGGTAACATGGCAGGAAAACTCTTGGTCAAGTTGATAATTCAGTCAATGGTGAGCAGCAGAAAATGTGGCAACAATGGCATCAATTTCAATTAGCAACATTCTAACCACCCCCCCCCCCCCGCCCCCAACTGTTTTTCTCAAAGTAGTGGGAAAAGACTGTGGAATTGTAAACTTTGGAAAACTTCTTATTATGTTTGTCTTGGCTTTGGAAGAATTCTCTGAATTCCAAAACTGCAACAGGACTAGTCCTGATCTGCTTTTTTAGCATACGTTTTCTGTGGAGAAACAAGAGTGGATAAAAGACAAATACTGTGGGCTGTATAATTTGAATAAAAGGGAGTAGAGAAATGTACTTCAAGTCAGATCAATATGAGATGTGGAAGGAACTACTGGGTTTGGATATGCCTTACACAGAAATTTAACAACTCTGGAGTTTTTTTGGAACTGTGCTGTATGTCTTAATCTTTGACAAAAACCCCAAACACATTAAAGCTGAGTATATAGATGAGGTTAATAGAAGTATAATCACAGAATCATAGGGATTGGAAGGGACCACAGGGAATATGAGTAGTAAGAGTCTGATTTGATAAACATTGAGGAATGCATCTGTGATTCTTCATGGTGGTGAATTTGCTTGGCAAAGCTTTATTTCTAGAGATAATGTGCCAGTGGAAGGAAAGGAAGAGAGATGGCTGCGCTGTTACAGGCTTCACTGAATCTGCAGGTTTGGAATTTAAATCAAAATGGTTTACTTAAAAGCTGGAGGTATCACAGAACTTTAGGGGTTGGAAGGGCCCTCCAGAGCCCATGGGGTCCAACCCCCTGCCAAAGCAGGGTCCGTAGGACAGGTCACGCAGGTCGGTGTCCAGCCAGGGCTGGAATCTCTCCAGAGAAGGAGACTCCACACCCCCTGGGCAGCCTGTCCCAGGGCTCCCTCACCCTCACTGGGAAGAAGTTCTTCCCCACATTGGGGTGGAACTTCTTGTGCACTTTTCTGGTTGTTTAGATTAAAAACATTGGAGCCCTCTATAATTTCCAAAGGGTTTTACAGAATACTTGTTTTAGTCAATAAATACAATTTTTAGAGGAAGGACAGGCTTTAAGAAACTGGCAAGATGAGAACTTGTTATTTTATTCTCCTGGGTTTTTACTATTTACAGAACTTGAGGGAAGTTTGGTAGGATTTAGTGGCTGTTAATGCTAATGAAAAGGAATATAATTTGCATGTGGAATCACAGAATCACAAGGTTGGAAAAGACCTTTAAGATCATCAAGTCCAACCGTCCCTGTCTTATGCCAAACCATCTACCCTTTTTTTAAACACATCCATGAATTAAAAGATTATATTGTGTGTTTTGATGGCATTAACCTCTCCTTTTATAATGATACTTTGATTGTGTTCAAGTTGAGTAGCTTTTCCTAGTGGCAGATGTTCTTTCTTCACTGTCTTACTGCAGCAAGATTTATTGTTCAGTTAATCACACCTTTCACAGAGAAAAGAGTGTTGGAAGAAACGCTAGTTTGTGTACTCCTATATGTGGATGCAGCCTTGTTCAGGTTATATGCATTATTGCTCGTGGATAATTGAGTTCTGATGCCCAGATTTGTGTGTGGGGAAGGTATTTAATCAACTTTTAAAATTCTGAGGTCTTTCTGAGTGTTGTAATTCCAGACCAAGCCTTTTTGCCTTAGAAGTCTGAATACGTGATGTGACATCGTTGATGAAGAAAGGCTGGGAGCTCTATTAGTGCTGTATTTTTGACAAATCTATTGACTTTGGTGTTTAATAAAAAAACCTATTTAAATCTTTTAACTATCAGAGGCCAAGCCTTAGAAAATTCTACCTCTTCTGGCTAAGTGCTTGCCTTTATTGCTCTCCACAGCTACTTGAAAGGAGGTTGTGGTGAGCTGGGGGTCAGCCTCTTCTTGCAGATAACCATTGACAGGACAAGAGGGAATGGCTGCAAGTTGTGCCAGGGCAGGTTCAGGGTAGAAATGAGGAGAAATTTCTTCCCAGAAGGAGTGGTTGGGAATTGGGATGGGCTGCCCAGGGAGGGGGTGGAGTCACTGTCCAAGGAAAGGCTGGATGAGGTCCTTAGGGGCATGGTTTAGTGAGTAATAGAGGTGGTAGGGGAATGGTTGGACTTAAATGATCTTGGAGGTCTCAAGATCAAACTGAGCATAGTTTACAGCTGCATTAAGTGCTGTTGAGGTCTAACTTCAGCTGCAGCTCTGCTCAGCAGTTAAAATGAGCTTGGTCATAACATAATCCCCCTTGGTGCATATGGTGTGTTGTGTAAGCAGCCTGCACGCTGCTCTGTGTAGGACGTGGCTCTGGGAGGAATTGGGAGACAGTGGTGTGAACTGGATGGGTTGAGCTGCTTAGCTAAATGTATGGGTGTCATACAGCTAAGTCATGTTGTTTTCTATGGAAATGGAAAAAGCCAAGGGGGAAAAGAGTCATCATGCAGGGTGACCAAGAGAACCACTGGAATTCATTTGGAGAAGCACTCAGCCAGAGAAGAATGGGGACATTATAAACAGAGGGTATATCTTGAAGGTCTTTTCCAACCAAAATCATTCTGTGATGATTTGTAGGTGACAGTGATAGCATAAGCAACACTAGCAGTCTTTGTCTTGTTTGTTGCTTTGTGTATTTTTTTTCTTCTCCTTTACTGCTGTAACTATACCTTGGAGACAGTTTCTGTTCAGTCATTGCCTGTGAGCCCAGAAAAGGGACAGAGACAAATCAAAGCAGGGTAGAGCCTAAGAATAACAGTAATAGCTTTTGAACTGGGAGTGGGGGACACCCCAACCCAGCAGAAAACAGCAGTGTGGCAAATTGGGATGTGAGGGAAAAGCTTTAATATGCTTTTGCAAACATAGAGGTCAAAGCCACTTGTTACAAGCAGTAAGTGGCAGACTCATGCTTAAGCCCTTGCTTTCAGTAGTGCTTTGTGGGAATTGAGAGAAATTAAAAAATGGGCTAATTGTGAAGGCTCTACTGATGCAAGTGTGGTGTGTTCCATCTGTTCTGGATCGAGGCAGTGTCGATCCAGAACAGATGTGCTGGTTCTTGGTTTCTGTTGGGATTTGTTACCCTGTGCCTTTGTTTGTGCTGAGATTCTCTGCTATTAACCTGCTGAACGATGAGATGTGATGCTGGTTGGGGAGCACATGTTCACTCTTAGCATGTGCTACATATGGGGGCTGGAACTTCCAGGAGGAGGCAAAATACCTGACATTATGGTTGCTAAGTCTGATAAAACCTGACAGATTTAGAAGTAAACTGATTGCTCCATCTTGTATTCTTTATTGGATTTTTAAGCTTTATTTTGTTGTTCTTTGCTGTTTATATGGCAATTCCACATTTGGAGCACGTTCTGGTTTGTCACACTTCTGTTATTTCCTGTGGTCTCTTAACCTTTATCCCATACTTGTACCTGCTATTCCCTAGTCTCTACAAGCTGGCAAAGCAGCAAGTTACCCCTGAGCCACCAGTGTGCTCAGGCAGGCAGGAGAGCCAACCGTATCCTGGGGTGCATCCAGCCCGGCATGGCCAGCTGGGCCAGGGAAGGGATTGTCCTGCTCTGCCCTGCACTGGGGCAGCCTCACCTCCAGTCCTGGGGGCAGGTTTGGGTGCCACAGGACAAGAGGGACACAAAACTATTGGAGAGTGTCCAGACAAGGGCAGTGAGGATGGGGAAGGGTCTGGAGGGGAAGGCTCCCGAGGAGAGGCTGAAGGCCCTGGGGTTGCCCAGCCTGGAGAAGAGGAGGCTGCGGGGAGGCCTCACCCCGGTCTGTGGCTTCCTGCTGAGGGGAGCGAAGGGGCAGCGCCGATCTCTCTCCTCTCTTTGGGGCCCAGGGCTGGAACCCGAGGGGACGGCGTGAAGCTGCCAGGGGAGGGTCAGGCTGGGTGTCAGGAAGAGGTTCTGTGCTGAGAGGGGGGTCGGGCGCTGGCACAGGCTCCCCAGGGAAGGGGTCCCAGCCCCGAGCTGGGCTGAGGGCAAGAAGCGTCTGGCCGCTGCGCTCAGTGCCCTGCGCTGCCTGGGCTGGGCTGTGTGGAGCCAGGAGTGGGACTGATGGGCCTGAGGGGTCCCTCCCAGCTCAGGGGATTCTAGGAAGGCACTGTCAAACATGCTTCCTAGAATAAACTTGTAATATTTTTTTGCTTCATGAATTCTCCTGTTGCACAGTTTTTAATAACATACTTTGCAAGTGTTGCAAGGTGGATATCCAACTTAAGTCAGAATTACAAAGTTAGGTGAAGGATTGCTTCTGTAAGACCTGTAGGGTGCAAACTCTAGGTTCTGTAGAGTGGTGACTTCCTTCCTCCACCCCAATCCAGTATAAAATACCAGACAGGTATCTTCAGATAGCAGGCTCTGAGCAAACTGACCTAGTGAAGATGTCCCTGCGCACTGCAGGAGTGGGACTAGATGACCTCTAAAGGTCCCTTCCGACCTTACACATTCTATGATTAAAGTAATTAAAAAAAGCTACCTAAGTTTTTCAGACGTTGGATATGAAGTTAACTAAGGTTAACCCAATGTATCCCTGTGGAGTACAAAGTGAATGTCCTGCCTGATGGAGGTGGGTGCAAGCAGGATGTTCTCTATGGAAGTCATCCTGACTATACTGCTTCTCTACTCTGGACTTTTGCTATTAGAAAGGTTACTGTTTGGGCTCTGAGGATTAAGACAGGACAGGATGCAGACCTGTGCAGCTGGTTCCTGAGGTGTGGTTCATCTGTCTCAGTGTACAGCAAATAATGTTTCTTTACTGATGGGTGAGATTTCCAGACCCTTAAAAAGTTTATGTGCTTGTGTTTTGCCCCAGCTGAGAGCTGGGCACCACACAGCCACTTGTTCTTTAAGGGGGAATGGTGGTGGTGGTGGGAAATTGTGGGATGAGAAAGGGAGGGAGAAGAAAACCCAAGGAACCAAAATGTCATGGGTTGGGATAAGGAGAGTGTATTGGGATAGCAGAAGGATAGATATAATAATAACAGGGCTTTGTAGCAAAATGTATGAAACTGGTGATACATGATGTAGGGTCTCACCAAACCGCACAGCTCAGGCAGTACAGCTCAGAGCTGTCCCAAAACCAGACTGTCCCCAAAACTGTGCGTCCTGGAGCTGCCTGCTCCTCCCTCCACCAGCCCCCTTTTATGTTGAGCATGACATAACTGGCATGGAATACCCCCTTTGGCCAGTTCAGGTCACCTGTCCTGGCTGTGTCCCCTCCCTTCATGTTAGCAGGGCAGTATGAACAACTGAAAAGTCCTTGATTGCTTGGCAACAAGTAGAAACACCAGTGTGTTATCAGCACTGCTCCCATCCCAACTCCCAAACACGGCATCCCTCCCTCTGCTAGCAAGAAATTAACTCTGTCCTGGCTGAAACCAGGACAGCTGGATGAATTTATGTGTGTCTGGATCCCTAAGAACAGATATTCTTAATGTTCTTGTAGATTCAGATAAAAATGTTGGATAACATTTAGAAGTGTAGGTAGGGAGAGCAGATGCTGGGGTAATGCAATGGGCAGTGTGGTACAGTGCTGTGCTATGGGTGTTTCATGTACTTGAGTTTAAATTCAGAGTCATGTAACTTGGGCTGACTTCCTCCTGAATGTCACAAAATGACAGATTTCTGATTTTTAAAATGTCAAACCCATCAATCATTAGTTTGCTAAGATTGCACTAGCAAGCTATTAAGGAACATGGCAGTATTTACTGTAGATAAATGCAAATTTTAAAAGGTTCTCTGTATCATGGTTTAAATGATTTATTGGCTCTCAATGCACATATGAATCTGATGTGATGTAAAGATTTAGGATATTTCATTTCCTGTATCTAGCCACAAATTTGCATGTTATTAAGCCATCTCTGGAAGTCGTGTCTTTCTTGTGTGTCCTAAATAGTGTCGCAGGTTAAGGTACACTGCAAGGAGTTGGTCAGAACACAAAGCAGATTTTAATGCAATTACTGTGGGTATTGGGAAGATACAAACATCATCTGCATTTAGCCTGTATCTGCATTAATATCCATGGAGATCTGTAAGAGAAGTGGAGCTCAGGCACTTGCCAGGCTTTGTAAATACACCTTTAGCCACTGTTTACAGTGTGGTGAAATTTTGTCCTGAAATTGTTTGATTTGCAAAAAAAAAATTCCACTTGGTGTAGTCCTTTGTTTCCTCAGGGATTTGAAATAAAGCTTAAAGCCCCACGACGTCCTCAGGAGCAATGGGCCTCTGTGATCTGTGTCGTGCTTCAGATAAAAGCTGGTAGAGAACCCGGCTCCAGTTTTCCTCTCCAAACTTTTCCAAGGGCCTGAGGTTTGCTGGGTACATCCACTGGTTTGCCATGTTCTTGGCAGTCCTCCTTTTTCTGTCAGCTGTCTCACCTCCTGATAGGGCAGTAAAGGTAGGGAGGAAGGTAAAATTCCTAATATTGGACTTGTCTGTGTCTCTGATTTTGGCAATCTATTGTTGAGCTTCCAGAAGGGAAGGCAGATGGACATGATGCTTCCACACCCCAATCTGGGGAAGAACTCCTTCCCGGTGAGGGAGTCCTGGGACAGGCTGCCCAGGGGGTGTGGAGTCTCCTTCTCTGGAGAGATTCCAGCCCTGTCTGGACACCGACCTGTGTGACCTGTCCTAGCGACCCTGCTTAGCCAGGGGGTTGGACCCCATGGGCTCTGGAGGTTCCTTCCAACCCCTAAAGTCTGTGATTCTGTGAGAGCTGTAACTGTTGGAGTTTGTGTGTCATACTTGTTTTCCATTTGACCTCTTTGTATTGAGATCATTTTTTGAATGGATACCAGACTCATTAAATAACCATAGGATGTAGCGGTTTTGTTTTTTGTAAGATAAAATCTAATTCTCTTAATACCTTTGAAACTGGAATTTCCCCCTTGAATTTATTTTTTTCCTACCTTCTTAAAAAGAAATTCTAAAAACTTTTCATAAAATAGATTAAACCCAGAAACATATAAAATTTGAAATTCGTACTCCTGCTCCCTCTGTGTTTTAAAAACATTGTGTAGAACTAGTTCTTTATTGTGTTGTTCTACTTGTGCTGGGGCTTTGGCTGCATCCTGCACACTGAGCCAATGGAACTAGTGAGTCCTCTGAGGAGCAGCTGAGGGAGCTGGGGGTGTTCAGCCTGGAGAAGAGGAGGCTGAGGGGAGACCTTCTCCCCACCTCCACTGCCCTGCCAGGAGGGTGCAGAGAGGTGGGCGATGGTCTCTTCAGCCAGGGGACAGGAGATGGGACGAGGGGGAATGGCCTCAAGCTGTGCCAGGGCAGGGTCAGCTCAGCTGGGAGGGAAAAGTTCTTCCCTGGCAGAGTTGTGGGGCTGTGGCACAGGCTGCCCAGGGAGGGGGCTGAGTCCCCAGCCCTGGGTGTGTTTAACAGATGGGGAGATGAGGTACTCAGGGATATGGGTTAGCACAGGACAGGGACTGTTGGACTTGATGGTCTTAAAGGTCTTTTCCAACCTGGGGATTCTGTGATTTTCCACTAATTTGAACTCTTACCCACTCTTATTTCCTCGAGATGCAGCTTTCTTCCTTGTGACAGAGGTACAAGCTGCTGATATGAAGCTGTCTCAGGGAGGAAGAGAATTATATTGTGCTGAGACATCATATTAAAAGCCCATAATGCTGGCTAATGGTTTGACATACAACTTTAGGTGGCAGTAGTAGACTCTTAACACCTCGTGGGTGCTTGTTAAATTTACTTTTAGGCAGCTTTCCAAATGAGAGGGCAGACTTGAAGACATTTTATTTCAATACAGAATATTCATGTTACATCACTCTGAAGGGAAGCAATGGGAATGAGTGTTCCTGAGCAATTCAGCTTTGGTTAGTTAATAAGAGTGTTGAATGAAATCGTATGAAGGTGTCAAGGTTGCAGTGGGTGCAGTGTTGTGCAATGCCTATGCTGGGTTCAAAATGGACCTTTCTGGTTTGCCAGGGAAATGAAGGCATGGACTTTGTTAGAATAGCAGCAACAGAAGAGAAAACAGCGAGTTAAGAAGGAAATGTACTCTCTTTTTTCTTAGGAAGCAGGGGAGATGAGTAGTATTAGTGGGTTTATTGTAATTATTGCTTTTTGTAGTGTTAACTGTTGGGTAGTGTTGGATGGGGAGGAAACTGAGGACTTCAGCCTGAGATGTCATCAGGAAAAAACCCTGATTCTTCTGCTCAAGAAGTACCTGTTTGCTCCTTGTCTGGTTGTTTTGGGGTGGTTTTTTAGGGATTTTGTTAGTTTTATTTATGAATATGGTGGAAAGCAAGTCCAAAGTTGGAGCACACTTAAAGAAGATGCTTATGGAAGATGCAGATTCTTTGCTCCTGTGAGAGTCACTGGTCACTTGTGTATTTATGGTCTCACATTACTTTAAGCTTTCAGCTACTGCTAGGGTAGCAAATGGCTTTAAATCATCTGTGTCTTGCTGGAAGGTTATGACTTTGCCTCTTATGAGTGGGTCTTCCCACAGTTCTTTGTGCTTTGTTTAGTTTTCCTGGTTATATTATGGTTGATAGAGTAGGAAAATATATTGCAGGAAAAGAGGTTGACATCCAGCTCTCTCTGTCCCTTTCTTGCCTCTCTGTAACCTCTCTGGACCTGAGCCCTGCTTACCATTACACTGACTTAATGTTCATGCTAGTGTCACTATTTGATATACTCAGCCCAAGTAACAGTATGTGGGGGTTACTCTTTTTCTCAACTTTTTTCCTCTTCTGGTCTGTAGAAGCCTTTCCAAACCAGAACCATCTCTTTATCCCACCCAGGATGTGCACCAAGATGTTAACTTCTGCTGTTTGTTGTGTGTCCTCAGGGGATTGGACTGGCTTAGGATCACTGAAAGATCCTTGCCCTAGACAGATTTTTGTTCTCCTGAAATCTTTGGTGTGTATTTTTGATAATCATAGAATCACAGAATGTGTTGGGTTGGAAGGGACCTTCAATGCCCATCTAGTCCAGCCCCACTGCAGTGAGCAGGGACATCTTCACTAGAGCTGGTCGCTCAGAGCCCCATCAAGCCTGACCTTGAATGTCTCCAGGGATGGGGCCTCCACCACCAATCTGGGCAACCTGGGCCAGTGTCTCACCACCCTCAGAGTGAAGAACTTCTTCCTAATACCCAACCTGAATCTCCCCTTTTTGAGTTTAAGACTGTCACCCCTCATCCTATCACTCCATCCCCTTGGGAACAGTTCTTCCCATCTTTCCTATAGGCACCTTCCAGGGACTGGAAGGGGCTGTAAGGTCTCCCCAGAGCCTTCTCTTCTCCCAGCTGAACCAGCCCAACTCTCTCAGCCTGGCTTCACAGCAGAGCTGCTCCAGCCCTTGGGTCATTTTTGTGGCCTCCTCTGGACCTGCTCCAAGAGGTCCATGTCCTTGTGGTGAGGGCTCCAGAGCTGGACACAATGTGAGGTCTCACCAGCTGTACTATGAGCTTGGTGAGGCACTGGCACAGGGTGCCCAGAGAGGTTATGGAAGCCTCTTCCTTGGAGGTGTTTATGGCCAGGTTAGATGGGGCTTTGGGTGACCAGATCTAGTGAGGGTATCCCTGCAAGGGGGTTGGGACTAGATGATCTTTGAAGTCCCTTCCAACCCAAAGCATTTTGTGATTCTATGAAATGACAACTGTTTAGCTTCAGCATGTTTTCCTTAATGCTTATCTTGTGAGAAACTCTTCTGAAGAGAAGAATTTGGGCAGTTACCAGCTTTGTACATACATCTTTTGGGGTTATTATTAGGCATAAACTTTTAAGATTCCATTGGAAATAAACTGGCCTATTTGATTGCATTGCATCTTTCTTTCTCATGGGGTAGGCATTTCCATGGTGCTTGTTTCAGAGGTAGTAAAGAGACAATTCTGAGATGACCACATCAATGTCTTGAGGAAAAGGGAGGTCACAGTTTCCTCAGTTAATAGTTCTTTCCTCCTGGCTTTAGGGAACAAAACAAGTATGTTTGTTTTGATGCTTCCTGGTTTATCTAGGAGCCAGGACAATGAGGAAGGTCTGCAGAAGGATATTCTTTTTTAGAAGGTTGAGGTAAAAACTGCAAAGATCCAGCCCTGTAGCTCTCCCAGGTAGAGTCAATTTGACTTTTCTGGGAGAAATCCTAATTGTTGTCTTGGACTTCATTTCACTTTTTCTTTCAGACTTCATGGAAATACTTTTCCTCATGTTTTTTTAGGAGCTTTTGAAGTGTTTTACATCTGCCACTGGGAGAATTAAAATTAGATTTATAATCTAGATCACGATCTTTCAGGAAAGTGGAGCTTGTCTGTTTATTCTGTGCTTGATCTGATTATTTCTGCATCCTGCATTTGGGTAGTTGCTCACCTAAACAGTGCACCATCTCTTTTTATATCTATATATCTTGGACCACTTTTCACAGTTTGTTAGATGAAAGTTTCATTGCAAAGAAAGTGTTTAGTTTACATTTAAATTGGCTTTTTGTTTATATTTAGAAGTGATGTAGGGCTGTTTTATACTTAAAATTAGTGTTGTATCGTTGACTTCTCATCACAGAATCAGAGAAGGTCAGGAGTTGGAAGGGACCTCGAAAGATCATCCAGTCCAACCTCCTGCCAGAGCAGGATCACCCAGACTAAATCCCACAGGGATATATCCAGGTGGGTTTGAATGTCCCCAGAGAAGGAGACTCCCCAGCCTCTCTGGGCAGCCTGTCCCAGGGCTCCCTCACCCTCACAGGGAGAAAGCTCCTCCTTATGTTCCCATGGAACCTCCTCTGCTCCAGCTGCACCCGCTGCCCCTTGTCCTGTCGCTGCCACCCCTGAGCAGAGCCTGGCTCCAGCCTCCTGACTCTCACCCTTTACATATTGATAGACATTGATGAGGTCACCCCTCAGTCTCCTCTTCTCCAGGCTAAAGAGGCCCAGCTCCCTCAGCCTCTCCTCATAAGGGTGTTTCACTCCCAATCATCTTGGTGTCCCTGGGCTGGGCTCTTTTAAGGAGTTCTATGTCCTTCTGGAACTGAGGGGCCCAGAACCGGGCCTAATATTCCAGGTGGGGTCTCACTAGAGCAGAGGGGGAGAAGTTAATTTAGTTCCCTTAAGGGGGGAAAAAAAAATCATGTTTTGAATGTGTAGTTAAAAATTTTCTTCAAGTGTTCTCCCTGTCCTCAATCAGCTAAAGGTAAAAGTGTTTTACCAAAAAGCTTGAGTGATTGGTTTAGTTTATATATATTTTTTGAAGGTAAATGTAACTGGCAAATGTAAAATTTGTGAGGATGCATTTGAATACTGCACTTAAAACCCCTTCCTGTAAGGTTATACTTATATGCTGAAGGAAGAAAACGTTATGCCACCCTCTGGGTTGCTATAAAGATTGTTTATGCAGCTCAGCGTGGGACTTAAAATACGTTGAATTGGTGAATTTTGAAAAATGTACTGCACGACATAGGAGACCAAATCATGCTAAAGTGCAAGGAAAGACTATACATCAGTTCAAAGGCTACATTATTCAAAAAAATACAACCATAAAAAAGGTAATAAGATTACATTCTCACACTTCATGGCTAGTAAGGTGCATTAAGCTGCTCAGATATTCATAACTTACCGTGACATTTGGGAAGATTACATTTTGCTGTGCACAGCCATTACTGCTGCTCAGATAATAACTAGCCAATGCACGGACCTGGATTATGATCCCTGTCATTGGAAACAAATTTGTGTTTTGAAGGTTGATCAGTTTCAAATCACCATTAGAAAGGGTTAATGTGAAATACCAGGGAAGTGGTGGGGGGTAGCGGGATGGGGGGGGGATGTGCTTGTGTGTATCTAATAGGGATGCATACATATAGTAAGTACATCAGCAGCCCTGTGCCTTTGGTATATTGCTTTCTCTGTTGGGGTTTTTTTTTGTCCTCTCTTACCTTAATGGAAATGTGAACATGGTAATTATTTCTACCCTAGCCTGTTATTTCTGGAACACACTCACTGAAATGCTTATGTTTGCAGATTAGATTGGAAACCTAATTTGACAGCTTCCTGGATGGGTGGTTACTGATAATAGTGTAGCCAAAAATGAAAGATTGGTGGAGTAGACTATAGGGTGAAGGTAAGGTCACCTCTAGTTGCTGTACAGGGTTTTGGTGTGATAATTGATGGTTGGCTCATAGTTAAAACCGAATGCATAAAGAGGTGAATTTCTTGTTACGAATTAGCAGGTGTTTTGTGGGAGGGATTTAACCTTCAGCTATCCTGTCTGTACTCAGAATGCAGGGTGTTTTTTGTTCCTTACCTTGGTGGTGAGAAAGAGGGTGGCTGCTTGAGGGACACCTCTGTTTTGCAGAGGGTGATAATTTTAGTGTAACATGAAGTGTAACATTGGTTATATGCTGAACATTCTCAAGTGTTTTGTTCAAGACATTTTGATGTTTTGTTTCTTTTTTAAGTGGGGGCTGCCTACTTTTATTTTGTATTCATCTTGTGATAATTCTACCTTAATCCATCCTGCTCAGCATTGTCCCTTGGATTCTACCTTACGGAGCTTTCTTGAGGTAGACCTCTGCCCCATCTTATGGAAGGGGAAAACTGAGGCTTGGAGGATGATGATGACTTGATAGATTTGTTTGAGTTGACAGCGTGAGTTGATATAGAGAAGCTGGGAATATAATTCAAGTCTCCCCATTCAGTTCCTGTGGTTTCCCTGGATATTAAGGAAGCATCTGAGAGTAAATTGCATAATTACTTTTCGTCACCAAGAGGGGAGAAAATGGAAAAGTGTAAATTACTGTTTAGAAATCCTTGCTATGAGACATTGTCTATTCTGTCATAAAAGCTGTAAGTTTCTCTGGCTTCTTGTGGTCTTTGGCATTACTGATTTATGCCCAGAAGACCAAAGATTGCTTCTTCAAAGTGACAAGATTTAGACACTTGAGGAAAACGTATGGTAATTTCAGCAGTTAATGAAGAGCATATATTCTGTCCCATTGGGTAAGTTTGTCTCCAGATCCTGACTAGCTGAGCAAAGCTGTTGGAGCTAATATGGAAGCTAAGTTAGGATATGATTTTTGAGGCAGTTTGGACATGGTGTGGTGTTGGCAAATGACAGTAGTGAGGCTGTTAACGGTGAAAGCCTTTGAAAGGAATACCATGTAGGACAAATAACATCTTTCATTAGACAAACATGTAGAAATACTGAAGTACTTTTGATCATGAGTCTGTTTTGTTCATTTGAGTCAATTCTTTCTGAATTCCTGTTTGCATGCCAGTATATAATGAGTGTTTTGTCAGGTTAAGTTTAATAAAGTTCTAAATCATAGAACCATAGACCGGTCTGGGTTGGAAGGGATCCCAGGGATCACAGAGCTCCAGCCCCCCTGCCACAGGCAGGGCCACCAACCACCAGACCTGGATCTATACAAGGTTGCCCAGGGCCCCATCCAACCTGGCTTTGAACACCCCCAGGAAAAATCCATAAAGAGTTTAAAAAGTGGATAGGGAGGAATTGGGGTAGAGGATTGGTACAACCCATCTTCAACTGGAATTTTTATTTTACTGGAGAACACAGATGAGAATGGAGTAGGTTATTTCCTTCCGTCCTCCATCTCTTGGCATGTATGTATGTGGGTACATCCTCAGCACATGTTCAAACAAGGCCTGCACCCAGGAGACCTGAAACTGTACTGGATTTCAGTGTTTTAGTCTGAGCATCGTCACAGGTTTCAAACAGTGCTGCTGTTTCACATACGTGTGAATACAGTGAGTCTCTTCTTCCTTTCAGTACCTGTGGCTACTAGTGAAACTGGCAGTTAATGCTTAGCCAGCTTTACTCAGTGTCTCAGGAATGACTCTGAAGTGTTTTGACAGTATTTCTGATATGCATCAGCTCTTTTTAGCTAGATCTGCCCTCTTACTTGAGGCATGTTAAGCACATGTGAAGCAAAGCTTTCCGGGCTGCTCAGGCCATCTGAGGTATCTTAGCAGACGTGGTGTCCTCAGCTGTTTGGGAACGCTCACTTGGGCCTCTCACTTCTCAACTGTGAGAGGCAGCTCAGGACATCTACATGATAAACTACCCAAATGTTCTTGTGCACCAGTTGTCTGATAGTAGATAATGTGTTAGGAGCACCTTTGAAGGAACTCAACAAAACTTGGAATGGGGGAAGATTAAGACTTGATTATACTGATGTTGGCTTTATGTTTTTTTGGCTTACATCTTGGATAGCTTTCTTCTTGCAGAGTCAATAACTTCAAACACAGAGTGGTGCTTTGATGCAGTTGTCTTAAGGTGTTTTTCTTTTTCTTTTTTTTTTTTTGTTAATTTTTTGCCTGAAAGCTTGTTGGAGGCCAGTTTGACTTGGAAATGAACTTTATCATCCAAGAAGGAGAGGGCATCACCTGCATGGTAGACTTGTTGGACAAGTGTGATGTCACCTGCCAGGCTGAGGTGTGGAGCCTGTTTACAGCGATTCTGAAGAAGAGCATCCGCAATCTCCAGGCGTGCACAGAGGTGGGGCTCGTCGAGCAAGTGCTCAAGAGGATTGATAAAGCTGACAACATGATTGCAGGTACAGGCTCACCCAGTGCATGCCTCAAACTACATTCCTTTGCTGCAAAATCTGATGGAAACACATTCAATGAAGGATAGAAATGTGACATCGTATTTGATCTAGCAATTCTTTTGCTGTTCTCTTTTCTTTTCAGATCTCTTAGTGGACATGCTGGGCGTGTTGGCGAGCTATAACTTGACTGTTCGAGAGCTAAAGTTATTCTTCAGCAAGCTTCAAGGAGAAAAAGGGAGATGGGTAAAAGAAAGCATGAAACCATTTTTGTAGTGTTGCTTGTATTTTTCCTCATGTTGACAAGCTAAGAGGCTGTTTGGTAACGTTTACAGTGTACCAAGAAATACAGGATGCTTTGTGGTATTACATGAATGAATTTTCCTACTTGCAAGCAATTAGAATAGGTAGAGTAGGAGAATGATGAAATTAAATTTCCTTCTGGATCTGTGGGCTGGATTGATGGGTGTTTTCTAAAAAAAAAAATTGGATTTTTGGTTTTTTTGAGAACCCCTGGGAATAATATGGTGAGTCTAGGAAAGTGGTTTTATGCAAATGTGTTTTTTTAAATTGTAATTCCAGTTATGTGAAATGGAAGGAAAAAAGATCTTTTTTAAGACAGAAGAGACATCAATAAAAAAAGTCTACTTAGGCACTTCATTGTGTTCCTGTTTTCAAATTGCTCTTCTTTACTTGAAGATTAAAAAACAAATATCTACGGAGGGATGTGAGAATTTGTGCCAGAATTAAAATGAAGGAAATAAGGTCCAGCCTGAAAATTGCATCATGTGTTTTCTCCTGTTCCTCTGAACTAGAAAGGGAGAAGAGGGTCTCCTTCAACTGTTGAGAATCCCTTTCCCTGAAGTCAAAATGTGTATGTTGAGTGGAGGCCACTTGATAAAGTTTTCTTTAACAAAAAATTATTGTTTTGCTGGTATTGGGAACTATTTTAACAATAGTTGTCCCTGCTTTGAATTTTAATTCAGCTCCTGTTATCTCTAAATAATGATCCTAGTGTTGAGAAAAGGTAGCACAGTGTCTGCTTCATATATGGTTTTGAAGATGTATTTAATAGAAAAGGCAGTATGCATAAATAATATAGTAATCAACTGTTTGAAATATATAGCTTTGGAGTTCATAGAATCATAGACTGGTCTGGGTTGGAAGAGACCCCAAGGATCACAGAGCTCCAACCTCCTGCCACAGGCAGGGCCACCAACCTCCAGGCCTGGAGCTACACAAGGTTGCCCAGGGCCCCATCCAACCTGGCCTTGAACACCCCCAGGGATGGGGCACCCACCCCCTCTCTGGGCAGCCCCTTCCAGCCCCTCACCACTCTCTCTTCAAAGAACTAAGATCTCATCTAACCCTTCCCTCCTCCAGCTTCACTCCATCCCCCTTGTCCTGCCAGTCTCTGCCCTTGAACAAGCTGATTCCCCTCCTGTCTCTCTGCTCCCTTCAGGGGTGGGAAGGCTGCAGTGAGGTCCCCCCACAGCCTTCTCTTCTCCAGGCTGAACCAGCCCAGCTCCCTCAGCCTCTCTCCATAGGGGAGGTCTTCACTTGGGCAAATAAAAATACTCTGAATACTCTACATTTAATAATAGAGGGTTAAAACATAATAATTGAACATATAGAGTATATTTAACTATAGATTAGCGTTGTCTCCGTAACATTAACTTTTAAAATTTCCTGTCTATCTGCTATTTGCATTTAATTTCCTTTCGTTATTGAAGACTAGATGTAGAGGAAAGGAGAAGTGCCACAGTTGCACTGCTGAAGAGCTGCACAGCTCTTAAAACCAGCAGTGCTGTAAAGATACAAGGTGTTTGGCTACAACACAAAGTACCTGGTTCAACTCTGTAGTGCTAAAGACATCGAAGAAGTTCTTCGTGTTCCCCCCATAATTTTAATTCAGAATCAAGAAATGCAGTTTCTCTAACTATAAATATGGAACACTGGAAATCTTTTTGAGGGATCACACAATGCTTAGTTTACTAAGCTTCTTACAAGAAGGAGGAGACAGGGCACTTTGAGGAGAAGATCAGAAGTTAAAAACTGTAGTTTAAAAAGGGATCTACTGGAAAGTTAGTGAGTTGTAAAGGAAGACCCACAAAATTGTTTTGTTGCTGTGACCAGTATTTGCTGTAGTTTTCTTGCTGTGAACTCACTTGATTTGGATTTTATAGTTTCTGCCTATTACAACAAAATCAGTGCAGAGTTAGGGTGTTGGTGGGGCAGTACTAAGCGTTATTAATGTACTTGTGGCGCTTTAAAAGGAGCGTGTCCAGCAGGTCAAAGGAGGGGATCCTCCCCCTCTGCTCTGCCCTGGTCAGGCCCCATCTGGAGTGTTGTGTCCAGTTCTGGGCTCCCTGGGACAAAAAAGCCAGGGTTCTCCTGGAGAGAGTCCAGCGGAGGCTGCGAAGGGGATGAAGGGCCTGGAGCATCTCCCCTTCAAGGAAAGGCTGAGTGAGCTGGGGCTGTTCAGCCTGGAGAGAAGCAGCCTGAGAGGGGATCTGATCAATGGGGATCAATAGCTGAAGGGTGGGACACAGGGGGACATGGGCAGCCTCTTCTCAGTGTCTGTGGGGACAGGACAAGGGGCGATGGCCTCAAGTTGGAGCAGGGGAAGTTCCTCCCCAATGTGGGGAAGAACTTCTTCCCGGTGAGGGTGAGGGAGCCCTGGGACAGGCTACCCAGGGGGTGTGGAGTCTCCTTCTCTGGAGAGATTCCAGCCCCATCTGGACCCTGACCTGTGTGACCTGTCCTAGGGACCCTGCTTTGGCAGGGGGCTGGACCTGATGATTTCTGGAGGTCCTTTCCAACCCTTACGATTCTGTGATTCACACCCAGTGCTTGGTTCAGGTGCTCCTAACTGCCCTTGAGTCTTCAATCTTTCTCCATGGACTTACATGAAAGTTGTAATCAAGGAGAGTTTATGTTCATCAGGACTGTAGTCATATACTAGTCTTGCTGGTTCTCCATCTCCCTTTAGCTGGGTACTCCCTCGCTTCCCTTGTGCTGGCGTGGGCTTCAGAGCTGCTGTCACTTGGAATTTGTTTGCATTTGTTTTTCCTGAATTAGTTTTCAGCTGGATCAGTTAAATTTCCTTCAGCACACAACACATCCACACAAACAGTAGCACTGGTGAGAATGAACAGGTAGAGGGAGAAAACAACCTTCAGGATCAGTTTAGTCTGTGGTGGATGAAAGCTGCTCTGGCCTTTATGTCCTGAATTTAGTTATCAAACTGACTGTATTTCAGCGTACCCACTAGGGTGTGAAGGTATCCATGACTCTCTTAATGTTGTTTATTGGAAGTGCTAAGTGTCTTAGCAGAGTATTACTCAACTGTGTGCAAAGCTTTAAAATGTGTTGAAATTAAGTATTTTTTTTTTGGTGTCTATAGCCTCTTCTTTCTTATAGGTGTGTGTTATTTATTGACAAGTGTAATAATTCTCTTTGTCAGCCACCACATGCTGGGAAGTTACTGTCTGTGTTGAAGCACATGCCTCAGAAGTATGGACCTGATGCCTTCTTCAACTTCCCAGGAAAAAGTGCTGCAGTATGTAGCTGTTTTTAAGTTTCTTGTTTGTTTGTTGTTCCATTGTGGCCATTGTTTATTTTCATTTGTGGTGTTCTTTGGTCTCATCTGTCATTGTCATAGATACAGAGTTTTACCCAGATTTAACCTGGCACCTACATGATGCCAAAATAAGTTATGCTTATAATAGATGTGCATGATCACTATAGAAGGACAATCATTAGTGCATAAAGAACAGATATAAATGAGGCTTTTTGGTTTCAGACTGGTTCAGTTAACTCTTGTTGCAGGGAGCATCTGCCTGCTTTTCACTCTTACACTTCAGTAGGAGTGGTGTTTGGGTTAGTATTCAGTAAATGTGAGAGTGGTTTTGTGGTGGGTTGACCTTGGCTGGACACCAGGTGCCCAACAAGCTGCTCTGTCCCTCCCCTCCTCAACTGGATAGGGGAGAGAAAGTACAATGAAAGGCTTGTGGGGTGAGGTGGGGCCGGGGAGATCACTCACCAGTACAGTCACAGGCACAGTGGGCTCAGCCTGGGGAAATTAATGTAATTTATTACCAACTAAGTCAGAGTAGGATAATGTGAAATAAAAACAAATCTTAAAACACCTTCCATGACTCCTCCCTTCTTCCTGGGCTCAATTTCAATCCAAATTTCTCTCCTCCTCCTGCTGAGCAGCATAGAAGGATGGGAAACGGGTTGCAATAAGTTCATCACATGTTGTCTTTGCTCCTTTCTCCTTGCACTCTTCCCCTGCTGTAGTGGGATGGGAGATGGTCCTCCACATCCTTCTCCAGTGTGGGTCCTTCCCATAGGTTGCAGTTCTTCACAAACTGCCCTGGTGTGGGTCTCTTCCATGAGGTACAGGCCTTCAGGAGCAGGCTGCTCCAGTGTGGGTTCTCCATGGGCCTATGGGTCCTGCCAGGAGCCTGTTCCAGTGCAGGCTTCCCATGGGATGTCAGCCTCCTTTTAGGCACATCCACCTGCTCTGGTGTGGGGTGCCCCACGGGCTGCAGGTGGATATGGCTCCACCATGAACCTCCACGGGCTGCAACAGAATCTCTACTCCAGTGCCTGGGGAACTTCTCCCCCTCTGTCACTGACCGTGGTGTCTGCAGAGTTGTTTCTCTCTCATATTCTCACTCTGCTCTTTCATCTGCTGTTGTGCAGCAGGGTTTTTTTTGGGTTTTTTTGGGGTTTTTTTAAAGGAAAGTTTATACCTCTCTCAAATTCTAACTGGAAGGCTACATAGACACAAGTTTCAAGAGAAAAAAGTGCCTGTTAAGTGAAATGTATATGACTTTGTGACCATCATAATCATTTTTTTTCCTGAACACCAGCACTATATGGAAATAAGTTTATAAATCTGATTATTCTGACAGATTGCCACAAAACCAAATCAACTTAAACTTTCATTTTGAGGAGTTTTTATGTTGTAAGGCTTCTACTAAAGAATTAAATTCTTAAACTGTGTGTTACTATTAATAATCTTCTCTGGGATATAATAATCTTCTTTTGAGATATAAAGAGCATTTTCAAAATATTTAGATTAATTATTTTAACAATGAAGTACAAAAAGCACAGAAGTGAAACTAGACTTATTTTAACAAGCTACACATTTCTAGTCTCTGCATTTCTAGTGTGTATCTGTACATCAGTACACATTTGTAGTATGCATCTTAAGCTGTATGCTCCTAGCATTTTGCTGATGATTTTTATACATAAACAACATTTTTTGCTTTCTTTAGGCTATTGCCTTACCTCCTATAGCCAAGTGGCCGTACCAGAACGGGTTTACTTTCCACACTTGGCTAAGAATGGATCCTGTAAATAATATCAATGTGGATAAGGATAAGCCTTACTTATATTGGTGAGTACTACATAAAGCTGTATTTCTGATGTTGTTTCTTTTAACTGCTTATCATTGCTTCCATCTGTGTACATGCTGATTTTGTCCTAATTTCCTAGTTTTCGAACAAACAAAGGACTGGGTTATTCTGCTCACTTTGTTGGAGGCTGCTTGATTGTAACGTCCATAAAATCAAAGGGAAAAGGTTTCCAGCATTGTGTAAAGTTTGATTTCAAACCACAAAAGGTGAGTAAAGATAATAAAATCTTTCAAATGAGCTTCATGAATTTAAATATGTATTGACTAGCTATTGATTAGGCTCCTCTTTCTCTAGAAGAACTTTATACTGCAATGAGAAAAACAAATTTATGTTCTGAATTCTGATTTCTTGTTAGTTTTATGTACAAAATATGTAAGAAAGAGCTAGGAAATGCAGTTTACCAGAAGTTTTAGGAATTTGGGAGGCTTGTGTGAGTTCTCTGAGGATTTGCAGTACACATACACAGCTTGAAAGTTACAAGTCTTGTGATATTTTTTTCCTTGTCTGCTTATACATAGTTAAACATAGTTTTCTCCCACCTTTAAATGGTCTTTTCTTTTCCTAAAGGGTTTTGCTACAGCTCCTCTTTGTCATGATTTACTCAATGTGTACAGATGCAGTGTTATTTTAAGAAAACATGATTTCTTACCTGCATTTCCTTTTCCTAATTAAGCTAGGACTTTTAATAGGAGCTTGATATTCTTTCATGTGAGAGAACAACAGATTCATTCTTGAAAGAATGCTGCACTTTATGTTCATTCAGACTGTCCAGAAAACAGTCTCATTGCATTCAGTGGTTTATTTTATGTTTCTTTTTAAATCTAAGAATTAAAATAGGAGTTTATTTTATTATCAATGCTCCAGGCTTGCTTGCCTATTCAACAGTACTATGCTGTTTGAAAATGTTTCGTTTTTCAATTAGATATTTGGCTAATGTTTCTGGAGCAACTGGTGTAAACACTTTGTGAGAGAACAGACCTCCTCAGGAATTTCTTATCAGTAATCCCTTGCTGTAAATATGGATTCTGTTTGTGATCATTTGACATGCACAGCCTTTGAAAGTCTTTAGTCTGGAGCCATCCTTGCTTTTTGGAATGACATTTGCAGTAGTCCATCATGCTAAGAGTAACCAAACTTAAAACTTATTTACACAGTGGTTTCGGTGTGATTTGGCTCAGCATTGCCATAAAGATCTGTTAAGCTTCTGTGTCTACTTCTTGTGGAAATAATGGCATATTACCCTTAGACAGAGCTATGCAAGAAAACTCACCAGTGCCTTCTCTTTTGGACTGAAAAGAAATCTTTCAGTCGGAATTTAATTCACATAAATAGATGAACTTGTTCTTCTGTACCCCACTATAATGCTTAAGCTACATTAAGTGTCTATATGTTAGTATGACTTGTTTTCTTACTGTTTAGTGGTATATGGTTACTATAGTACACATCTATAACCGCTGGAAGAACAGTGAACTTCGATGTTATGTGAATGGGGAGCTGGCGTCTTACGGAGAGATAACATGGTTTGTCAACACCAGCGATGTGAGTAATTCCTGTGCATTAATATCCATAGTTGATCATCTAGATGGATTAGTAGATATCCTTTGTTATTTTATTCATAGAATCCCAGACTGGTCTGGGTTTGAAGGGACCCCAAGGATCACAGAGCTCCAACCCCCCTGCCACAGGCAGGGTCACCAACCTCCAGGCCTGGAGCTACACAAGGTTGCCCAGGACCCCATCCAACCTGGCCTTGAACACCCCAAGGGATGGGGCACCCACCACCCCTCTGGGCAGCCCGTTCTAGCACCTCACCACTCTCTCTGTAAAAAAACTTCCCCCTAATATCCAATTTAAACCTTCCTTCCTTTAGCGTTGTTAATAAACCTTCCTTGTTTTATGCTTTAAAAAAAATTGAAATAAAATGCGTAACTTTTTGGTGGAGGAATAGAATCTGCTTTTATACATCTCAGAAATGTGATCATTTTTCTTTTCCTGCAGGGACTCTCAAATGCTTGTTTATGTAAAAATAATATTCCCTGATAGTATGTATATTCTTTGTGTGATTTGCTCGTGTAGCTTGATTAAACCCCGTTAACTGGGTTTTGTTTCATTTTCAGACGTTTGACAAATGTTTCCTGGGTTCTTCAGAAACAGCAGATGCCAATCGAGTGTTTTGTGGGCAAATGACATCCGTTTACCTCTTCAGTGAGGCTCTCAATGCTGCTCAGATCTTTGCCATTTATCAGCTTGGTCTGGGATATAAGGTATCTCAGAACTGATTGTAAAGTCTCCATAGTTAAATTCTAACAAGACTCTTTAGATCAAGTATGGTGTAGTTGTTTTAGAAATGTAGCTTTATATTGTGCTAGTAATTTTTGTTAATGTGTGAAATCAGGGCTGAGGATTAGTTTTGTTGCAGTGATTTATTATTTGTTTTGTTGTAGCCTGAGGGGCACTAATTGCACACTGTTATTCCCTAGCAGCTGTACAAACATACGCTAAAAAAGATGGTTCCTATTCTGTGTGCTCCTCAATTATTAGTTCCTTCTGAGTGAGCATTGCTGACTGTCAGTCTGTTTCCTAGCTAATGTGTTTCTTTTACATTACCTGCCTTTTTGGCAATGTCATTCTTCAAAGGTTCAAAAAACCCACCCCAAACCACTCCAATTCTACATTTCCAACTCTTTAAGATTGACTTTAAGTTGATGTTCTTATGATACCTCTTCCTTCTGAAATATTGCTGGATTGAAGCAGCAATGTTTTAGTAATTGTTTGGCAATATTTGTCTTCAAAACCATATTCTCAATGTGTATAATCTTTTTTTTTTCCTTCCTCAACTTCCAGGGAACATTCAAATTCAAGGCAGAAAGTGATCTCTTCCTGGATGAACATCACAAATTGTTGCTATATGATGGCAAGCTATCCAGTGCTATTGCTTTTATGTACAATCCAAGGGCTACAGATGCACAGCTGTGTCTAGAGTCGTCCCCTAAGGATAACCCTTCTATTTTTGTTCATTCACCTCATGCCCTCATGCTGCAGGTATTTCAATGTTTTTCATAGATGTGGAAGATACAAATGATTTCTGTTTGAAAACCTAAAAATCTGGCTTTAGAGGGATTTTTTGGACAAGATAGGCCACTGCTGATAGGTTGGGTTTTTTGGGTTGTCCCCACTGTTAGCTTCTTTATGGATGCACAAGAATTCTAAGAAAAAACATTGCTTTTATCAAAGTTGCAACTTTAAATTGTCAATGTTACAAAGACTGGGTTAGCTTTTTAAAAAGAAATCATTCTTCCTCATTTCTGATGTTTTTTCACTCATGGATACTTCCTATCCCCCATCCCTTGTCCTGTTGATATAGCACCCTTTTCTTCCCTGTGCTTTGAACACCATAATTTGTCAGAAGCTTTTCATGTCTTCTGTTCTAGAGTTTCTCTATAACCAAAGGCTTGTTTTAGAGTTTGCAAGCCACCTCCTGTATATTCATCTGAGGATCTACACTGTAGACGGTGTGTAAAGCAGTAGATCAGCCAGATTGGGTATTTAGTGTGGCTGTGGCACCACTATTTGTATTTATTGCTGCTTGGTTTTATTTGGTTATAATGCAATTTTTATTTTGAAGAAATATCAAACTGTTCCTGTTTATCAGTTTCTGAAGGAAATATTTCTTGATTCTTCCTTGTCAGGACGTGAAAGCGGTCTTAACGCATTCAATCCAAAGTGCCCTGCACTCCATTGGAGGGGTGCAGGTACTTTTCCCTCTCTTTGCACAGTTAGACTACAGGCAATATTCATCAGACAACATTGACACAACTGTTTGGTGAGTACATACTTACTGTGTTCTGGTCTTTGGTCCTTTCTAAGTGAAGGAAATTACCTCTTGCTTTATTAAGTGGCATAGTGCAACGATGAGTTATGTCTAGCAACACAAAGGTGACCTTGTTACAGGACCTCAGAGAGAAGGGTCTGTTTGTACCAAATTTTCTATGAAAGCTCATGCAGAATCAAAATCTACACAGCTTTATTTCACAGGTTATTTTTTTCTGTAACAGAATTACAGACAGTTCTTAGCTCATTCCTGTCATGGAGAAAACTCACTGGGGAAGTCATTGAGAGAAACTCTAGGAAGGATGAATTTTTCAGTTTCATGAAGCTTTTCCCTGGAATATTTTTTTTGTTTGCTTTAACTTCAGACTTTTTGTAAGATAGTGTTATTCACTGTTACTGCTATGCTTTTCCTCTGGTTTCAGCTCTGTTTCAACTCAGTCCAACTTTTGAACATCCAGGCACTGAAACTGATGGAGCTTCTAAGTTGGAGAGTAGAATTAGCAGCAAATGCAAATTGCCTTTTAGAATCCTGGTGTAGTTTGCACTGTTTCATCATAATGGTAGCTTCATGACTCTTTAAAGATGATCTAAATCTGTGTTGTTACTAGGAAGAGGTGGTCACAATGTTCCTTCAGCCCACTTGTACATTCCTGGGCCTCTCTTGAACTGACTGAGTTTAAGCATCTATGTAATGAGTTAGGGATTTCATCCAGCTGCAACTGTCCCAGCAGTAGAACGGTTTTCAGCTGGCTGTGGCCTATGTTCATAGGCACATGAGTATTCTGTCTGCTAGCAGCACAGAGTTGAATTAGCTTGAACTGTGTAAAGCTGTGTCTAGAACAGTATTTCCCATACATGCTCATCTGAAAGCAGCAGGAAGCAGAATGGCATTTGTTACTGATGTTGCAGAAATTTGTAGTTAAAATAATGAAGCAGGGAGAAGTCGCCTCCTAACTGTTCCCTTTGTGCAATAACTTATTTCCAGAAGAATTTTGCTATTGTGCATTTTTCTCAGAATCCCAAATTTCAAGTTGAAATGCATTAATTAAAAGCAAGAAAGCAGAGCTTTCAAAATTCTTTCATAATTTAGTGTTGCCTTTCACAGAATGGTCTGGGTTGGAAGGGACCCCAAGGATCACAGAGCTCCAACCCCCTGCCACAGGCAGGGCCACCAACCTCCAGGCCTGGAGCTACACAAGGTTGCCCAGGGCCCCATCCAACCTGGCCTTGGACACCCCCAGGGATGGGGCACCCATCCCCTCTCTGGGCAGCCCCTTCCAGCTCCTCACCACTCTCTGTAAAAGAACTTCCCCCTGATATCTCATCTAACCCTTCCCTCCTTTAGCTTTAATCCATCCCCCTTGTCCTGCCATTGTCTACCCTTTCAAAAAGTTGATTCCCTTCCTGTCTCTCTGCTCCCTTCAGGGACGGGAAGGCTGCAATGAGGTCCCTTTGTTTTAAAATTTTGATTTAAATGTTTATATAACTCATTGGCTGTATCTCTGTGCTGTGTGATGAATGTGTTAACTTAGAAATAATTTTCTTATTGTTGTAACCCTTAAAAATATTTTCCTTTGCCAAAACATTTTATTTTACAGTTCTACTTTGTTGGCTTTCATTATGGAGTTGTTGAAGAACTCCATTGCTATGCAAGAACAGATGCTTTCCTGTAAGGGCTTCCTTGTGATAGGATATAGCCTAGAAAAGGTAAAGTAAATCTTCTGGATGTCTTAACATTAATGATGAATTTTTTGAAGAGAAATGCTCTTCCTAGACTGCTGTGGTGCTCTTCCTTAAGCAGATCTTCTTTTACAGTCTTCCAAAGCCCACGTTACCCGAGCTGTACTAGAACTTTGCCTTGCCTTTTCAAAATACCTGAGTAACTTACACAACGGGGTGCCCTTGCTGAAGCAACTGTGTGATCATGTTCTCCTTAATCCTGCAATATGGATTCATATCCCAGCACAGGTAAAATTGCTGCTTCTTGTGAATAACTTCAGATGTTACTGGGACTGTTGAGACTAAGGCTAGACTCCAAGAATTACAGGTTCTGGGTCCTCAGAAGGAAATGATACAGAAACTGTTTTCAGACTCTGCTTTTCTGCATGTAGCTGTGCAGCTTTCAAGACTCCCAGGGATTTCAGGGAGTTTGGAAACCTGCAGCATTCTGTGGAGGAATGCTGGGAGTGACTTCTAGAGTCCCCCACCCAGTGAGTGTTGAAGATTGAGAAGGAATTATGGATGTATTAGTTCACAAAAACTCAGCAACTTTTAAGAGAAGTTATCCCCAGGGTGTTGGATTTGACATCTTAATTTAAACGGATTTATTTTCTGCAGAGTATTTTTGTTTTGGTGACTCTGTGGTCTCATATTGAACAGCTTGGATGGAAACTTTGCTGTTGGTTGTACTTGAAACCTTCCTGTCAAATTTTTTGATCCCTTCCATAAGGGTTTATTTTGCATTTAAACTATGACAGCACTAAAATGCTACTGTTGAAGTCATAAAATGTTCATTTGCTACAGAAAAAATCAGTTATTAAGCATTATTTAAGTCTTCATTTCTCAGAAGAACAGGGGAAAGAAGCTATATAAATAATTAAGCCCATCACATATACTTAAGCCTAGAATCATAGACTTGATTTTAGGGGTTGGAAGGGACCTTCAGAGATTGAGTCCAACCCCCCTGCCAAAGCAGGTTTCCTGGGACAGGTCACATAAGTAGGTGTCCAGATGGGTCTTGAATATCTCCAGAGATGCTCCTTTTATAATACTTCGTGTGTGACCCTGTTCTGAACAGGGAGTTGGATGAGATGATCCCCAGAGGTGCCTTCCAATCTCTGCTTTCTCTGGTTGTGTGGATACCACACTTTCATGCTCTGAATGTGCATGGAGCAGCTTAAAAAAGAAACCAGCACTCTAATTTTAGAAATAAAATTAAATTTTTCAACTGTTTACAAGGGTTTTAAGAGTTTTGTCACTTAGCTATGCATAGAAGATGTATTTCTTTAAGACACTAATAGATGAAGATTGACAACATAGATGTCCAATGTGCTGCAATTTTGCTGTAATGATTATTTTTACTCTCCTGCTTGGGTGCTGTAGGTTCAGCTGATCCTGTACACCTACCTATCTACTGAGTTCATTGGCACTGTTAACATCTACGGTGCAATCCGGAGGGTTGGGACAGTTCTCCTGGTCATGCACACCCTCAAGTATTATTACTGGGTAGTGAATCCTCAGGACCGCAGTGGTATAACTCCCAAGGGTGTAGGTATGTATTGATTTCTACTGGCACAAGTTTGTTTTAAGAGAAGTTGTATACAATGTAGAGAATAGAGTTGCAAATGTTCCAGAAAGTGCTGTATTTAAACGTGGTGGGTTTGCTGTAACACTTTGACTGACAACGCTTATGTCCATGGGGTATTCTTGAAAGCTTTTTTCCCAGAAACTAATGTAAACTTATTTCAGAAGTTGTATCCAAAGCAAAGGAGGACCATGAAGATGATTAGAGGGCTGGAACACCTCCCCTGTGAAGAAAGGCTGAAGGAGCTGGGCTTGTTCAGCCTAGAGAAGAGAAGGCTCCCTGAAGGGAGCAGAGAAACAGGAGAGGAATCAGCTTGTTCAGGGGCAGAGACTGGCAGGACAAGGGGGAATTGATTAAAGCTAAAGGAAGGAACGTTTAAATTAGATTTTAGGAGAAAGTGGTGAGGGGCTGGAACAGGCTGCCCAGAGAGTGGGTGGATGCCCCATCCCTGGGGGTGTTCAAGGCCAGGTTGGATGGAGTCCTGGGAAACCTTGTGTAGCTCCAGGCCAGGTGGCCCTGCCTGTAGCAGGGGGGTTGGAACTTTATGATCCTTGGGGTCCCTTCCAACCCAGACCATTCTGTGGTTCTGTGATCTAGCCTCTGTCACCTGAGTGAGTTAATGCTAGATAGAACTGCCCCGAGAAATGGTAGGGTTTGTACAGTGTAGAGCTGTGCCTGGGAATGGAGTCCCTTTGTGGAGCTTGTTCAAGTACTGGACAGGCTTTAAGTGCTCATAAGATGTCTTGATAATAGCAGTATAGCTGTAAACAGACATCCTGAGTCAATCTGGCAGGTGTGAGGATCTGAACTTGTTGCAAAATAGCTTAATGAGTGCTTAATCTGGAGAACGAACTCATGGCACAGAAGTAATAAGAAACATAGAGCAGGTGTGTTTAGTACTTGTTGGGGAACACAGCACATGGGCACTGATCCTCAGAAAAAAGCAGTAGGAATAGCTTCTTGGCTCAGAAATGCAGTACTCTGAAAGGAACTGGGAGAAGATAAATGTGCACCAGCGTAACCACGCATGCAGATGGAACTGGCACAACATGCTTTTTGGATGCATGGCTTTAGAACTCTTCTAAGTGTTGTTCTTTTATGAGCCTGGGCACACAGCCTTGGCAAAGGGAGAAGAACATCTCTCTACTCTTGTGTGTAATGAAGAAAGGTGAAAGGCTCTGGGATTTTTTTGGGGAGAAGCAGGTGATGAAAAAGCTAGTTGTACTGGGAGTGATGTTACCAGCTTCCTGCCACCAATTTCTAGAAATCCTCCTTGTTAGAGGGTTTTAAAGATTGTTTTGTAGTATTTTGTATCCTGTAAGGAGCAAAGCATGTTTGGTTTCTCCTTTCTTTTTAATGAAAACATGGATCTGCTCAGTTTCTGCACTTAGTGAGCCTGGGGAAAGCATTTGTATAAGATAGTCTTAGAAATAGAGTTTAATGACTTATTTTGACCAGAATGGTCTATACTGACAATAACTATTCTTAAACCAGATATGCCTGTGAGCATATAGGGTATAAAACCAGACTCATATGATCACTTACATTTGCTAGTTTGATTTGCTTTTCCCTTAAAAATGAGGTTATATCAACTGTTAACCAACGAGCAGATGTAAGAACTATCCCTAGAAATATATTGCAACAGTTTGTTTCTTTCCTGTACAAAAGCTTTTACTTGTCTTTGATATTTGGTTGCACCTCCTGGGAACTGCTCAGTGTTTGAGTATTTAAAATCTTTTAGTGAAAGGCTGCTTTACTCAGGAGTGGCAGGAGCAAGTCCTTCTGGCTTTACCAAGTCAAATCATGGCTTTCAATGGAATCTTTGATTCATTGTAAGATTGATTTTTTGTTGTGCATGCAGCCGCCTTCTAATAGTCACATAATCATTAAGGTTGGAAAAGCCCTCCAAGATCATCTAGTCCAACTGTGTCCCTACCACCTATGTTGCTTACTAAACCATGTCCCTAAGGACCTCATCCAACCTTTACTTGGACACCCTGAGGGACAGTGATTCCACCATGTCCCTGGACAACCTGTTTCCATACCCATCTGCTCTTGCTGAGAAGAAATTTCTCCTCATTTCATACCTGAACCTCCCCTGGCACAACTTGCAGCCATTCCCTCTTGTCTTGTCACTGATCTGCAAAAAGAGGCTGACCCCCAGCTCACCACAACCTCCTTTCAGGTAGTTTGAGAGAGCAATAAGGTCTCCCCTCAGCCTCCTCTTCTCCAGACTGAACAGTCCCAGTTCCCCATCAGACTTGTGTTCCAGCCCCTTCCCCAGCCTGGTTGCCCTTCTCTGGACATGCTCCAGGGCCTCAATGTCTTTCTTGTAGTGAGGGGTCCAAAACTGAACCCAATATTCGAGTTGTGGCCTCACCAGAGCTGAGTACAGGCATGTAGTTGTTCCTTTGAGCTGAACAACTTTAAAACCAATTCTAAACTGCAAAAATTGGAAATCTGGAAATTCTGGCATAAAGTTCTTGTCTCAGTCTTATTCCTTGTGTGAAGCTGGTTCTTAGACACTGGACGGAAGAGGTAGAATCATGCAAAGAATATAGAGGGGTTTAGAAAACTGTATTTAAGAAAAACCTTAGAAGAACTGCAGTGGTTGGGCATTTTACAACTAAATGTGAAAGTGCATGCTGTGCTGTGCTAATAACACATGTCAATTCCATTCTCATCTACTTCTCTTCTTTTGTAGATGGGCCACGGCCTACCCAAAAGGAAATCTTATCTCTGCGAGCGTTCTTGTTGATGTTCATTAAACAGCTTGTGATGAAGGTAGGATAATGTTATGTTAAAATACTGAAGTTTCCTTTCATGAATCAATGAACTTCAATATAACAATTTTTTTGTTCTAAGTAAGTTGAATTTTGTAAACAAGTGAGTAAATAGAAACTATGTAAGATGCATCTTTTTGTGGCTCTTGACACAAATGATGCTGAAGATGCATTTTTCTCCCTTTTAAGCTGTTTTTATCAAAGGTGGAGCTGTTAAATAATTAACTTAGAAATTTTACTATGGGGGAAATAAGTACTTGTTTCCATGTTTTGTTTTTGACAAGAAAACTATCACCTACATCAGAAAAATGGCTTCAAGAGTGAAGAGCACTGCTTGTCATTGTCTCGCTGGCTCGCAGCAAATAGAGTAGAACAAGAAAAACTGTCACCAAATTTCACAACTGTTTGTTAGGCATGAGATGAATATTGAAATCCAGCAGCTATGCTGCTTATAGAGTCTTCTTATCACTTTCCTATTGAAAGCTCTGATCTTGCTCCTTCCCCTTCTCTAGACTCTTTTCTGTGCTCCCTTTACCCTTCTTCCTCTGGGACCAGTATGCTCCCTGTGCTGCTACCCAGAGCCTCGCAGTATGGAGGAGGAACTACCAGAAAAGTTTCACTCTCATATTCTTTAAATTGGGTGTTCTGGAACATTAAACTCCAAAAGACTTGCAATATGGGTTTCCCTGTATATTATTTTTCCTCATTTCTATCAGAGATTTAGAACTTGGACAGTAAAAAGCATGACCATCAGAAAAGGCTGATTCTTCTACAGTTTTTTATTTGTACACAGTGGTGCATAATCTCCTCAGGAAATGAGATATTTTCTTTAAAAGCCTGCTTTTCCCTCATTCTGTTCTTAGAAACTGTTGGCTTTTGTTTTATCTTCACCAAAAAGATCTCAAGGCTTATTTCTGGCATAGAAGCCACAAATGATTTAAGCTTCCAGCAGGTTGATAGCAACCAAAGTTAGGCTTCTGTAGTGGAAAGTAAGAAGCAAACTCATCTGTAGGCATAGCTACCAGGCTCATAATTAAACATCCAGGCCTACTTTCCAATCCTCTTTGCCATCTTAATTTAATTCTTGTATTAATAGGACACTCTCAGTTCCAATTATCTGTATCAATTAACATGTGTTACTCTTAACAATTTCATATACTGTATTACTATCTAGCTTACTTTTATGCCTGTTTTGGAGTTGTCGTAATGTACTTTTATAACCTTCAGTGTGTATTTTTGGGGCAGAGAAAAAGCTACCTTCCATCTGGGAAACTATTATAGTATCAAGTAAAAACAAATCTGTCTTATGGGACTTGCTCTGTATGTAACTGTGGCTTTTAATGATGCTCTTTTGGGAACAGTGCTCTTGTACTTGAAAGATGATAGTTCAAACCTTGTTTTTAAAGGACTATGGAATAAAAGAAGACGAATTGCAAGCTATCCTCAATTACCTGCTCACTATACATGAGGTAATTTTTAATTTGGGCTGGGGAGAGTTATTAATTTGCTGTTTGTGACCACCAAATCTTTGAATATTTTCAAGTATTCCCTTTGTTATGCCACAAGATGGCTCTGTGGAGAAAGTAGCTAACACTGTCCAACTCTTTTAGTGTGCTAAATTGCCAATATTCTTGCAGTGATTTAAGCACTATGTTCGGTGCTGGATTGAAGTTCATTAAGCCAGTAAGTCAAAATGCTTTCTTATGTTGTGCTACAAACTGATTTACCAAGCAGAAAAACAGATGGTGAGACCCACTTTAAAAGAAAAAACAAGACAAAACCTTGTTTCACACTGCCTAAGTAATATTTTTGGTTTGTTTTTTTCTTTCCTTTTTATTTTGCTTCTTAAATAAAGTAATAAAATTGAAAACATGCATTAAAAATAAAGATGTATGTTAATGGCATCTAAGAGAATCATATAAACTTAATTGAGAGAAAATGTTGGTTACCACTGATACATCTGCATCTTCATATTTTAGCACCAGGAAAAGGCACTTTATGCCAGATGCAACATCAAAGACAAGGGAAATGGGGACATAAATCTAACTGATCTCATCTCTGTAAGGGTGCTTGAAATGGGTAAAATAAGGAATTAATTGAACTTCACTTCAAGCAGTATGGATTTTTTTTTCCTTTTTTTTTGTTTACACCTATATTTTCCTTTTGTTCTCTGTGCTGGTTACTACTACTTGGCAGTACCATGGTCAAGCAATTTAAGTCATTCCACTTTATGTGGAGATGTAAAAAATAAGGCTCTTGCTAACATGTAAGTGTAATTCCCACAAAATTAAGGATCTAGAAAAAATTGAACAAAACAAGGTACAGTTCAGCCTTCTTTTAGGGCTCATTCATCAGTGATGGCATCTGTAATGTAGCTGATATTATCACAGTTTGAGGGATGTAAAACCAGTTCTCTAAATAGAGAAAGAATTAGAATATTAGTTGGAAAAAAAAGAAACCAATATTTGTTGGAAAGTGGTTTGGCTTATGTTTTTTGAATAAACTTTCCTTTTAATATGAGAGAGAATGGGAAGACAGTTGGATTTTGCTACTTTGCAGTCTATTTGTAGTGATAATTAACTTGGAAGAAATTAAACTGTAGTTTAGAGTGCTTGAGATAAATAATATGAAACACTGGGCAGTTTGAATTACCCTTTTTAAATATTCTCTGTGACAGGTGGTGGTATTTTGGTTTTTTTTTTCCTGGGCTTGGACATTTGTTAGTAGAGATTTTGCATTAAACACCACCCTGTGTATAGCCTTGAGAAGAGGAGGCTGAGGGGAGACCTTCTGCCCACCTCCACTGCCCTGCCAGGAGGGTGCAGAGAGGTGGGCGATGGTCTCTTCAGCCAGGGGACAGGAGATGGGACGAGGGGGAATGGCCTCAAGCTGTGCCAGGGCAGGGTCAGCTCAGCTGGGAGGGAAAAGTTCTTCCCTGGCAGAGTTGTGGGGCTGTGGCACAGGCTGCCCAGGGAGGGGGCTGAGTCCCCACCCCTGGGTGTGTTTAACAGACGGGGAGATGAGGTGCTCAGGGATATGGTTTAGCACAGGACAGGGACAGTTGTACTTGATGATCTTAAAGGTCTTTTCCTACCTTTTGATTCTAGAAAGTGTGCAGTGGTTTATTTCTACCCCCTGTGCAGAAGGGGGCAATATACACACAAATCAATGAGCACGTGTGTGGAAGGAAATAGTGCAGCCCAGGAATCCATTCCTTGTTGAATTCTTGCACCCCAGGCACACATGTATCACTCTCCACTCTTAAAAATAGGAGAGTTTTTTGTGGTAATTTTCTCCTGTGCTTGCCTTCTAATTGTGTAGCTCTTTTGATCCTAGCCTAATTATTTTTGTCCTTGGCTTATTATTACTCTTCCAATCATTTTGAAATGTTTTGTAGTAGTTCTTCTAGCCAAAGCAATGTTCTGGCTTTCCTACCTTCTTAATTCCAATTTGCAACTTTTATTCAACAGGATGACAATCTCATGGATGTCTTACAGCTGCTTGTTGCACTTATGTCAGAGCATCCCAGTTCCATGATCCCTGCTTTTGATCAGAGGAATGGATTACAGTAAGTTTGAGTTTTGCAAGTGAGCAAAAGGAAATAGTCTTGTGACATATGTATTGCTAGCTAGAATTCCCATGAAATCCAAAAGGTCTTTGTTCAGTGTGTGTGTTTACAGACTTAGACACCTCATCTTGGGAGTTTTTTGGGTCTACGTGCTTTTTTGACAAGAGGTGATATTGGATTTATTATCAATTAGGTCATTTTTTCTTTTTTCCCCCAAAGTTTCCAAGCTGTCAGTCACTCTGAAACACATAATGATCAGTCTGAGTTAGCCTGTACATTGATGTTGTCTTCCTCTACTAGTGCTTAGTCTTTAGCCTCCCATTCTTATGTACATTAGAAATGAAAGTGGGTAGGCAAAAATTGGTTCAGACCTCTTCTGATCTTTGTTATTTTTCTTTCCTTCTATTTTACTTTGCAGAAGGAACCTTTTCTTTCTCTGAATTTAGCACTTTGTGGTGTGGATTGTTCACAACCTCTTTTGTCCCAGCAAACAGGAGAATATTGCTTAATGCTGTGGTGAGAGAAAAGCAGGGAAAGGAGCAAATTGGAACAGATCTGCTGGAAAAAGCCCAAGCTATGACTCTGATTTTGTGTTGTGGCTCTCAGAGGGTGGTCATATTGTTGAACTTTTCTAATTTAAAATAAACCTGTCTGGACATAGTGGGGAAAAATTGGAGCAGGCAAAAGAAATATAAGAACTATTCCTAGAAGGGTACATGGAGTAGTAATTCTCTCGCTGTGTAAAGGCAGGGACTCATTTCAGACATTTTGTTGCACCTATTGGTTAACCCCTATTTACAAATATATATATATTTTTTTTTCAGTTGTCCTTTCTCAAGAGACAACGTTCAGGCATGTTCATAATTGTTTTCTCCCCTTTTAGTGCTAGGCTGATTTTTTTTCCTTATTATTATTATTATTTTTTTTTTATTATTTCCCCCCCCCCCATTTTCTTCAGCTTTAAATTCATTTGTATGGTAATGTATTATACTATGGGAAATTAATAAAACCTCTAAATAATAAAGCACTTGAATGTCATGTTTGGTTTCTGATGCAATAAGTTTGTTTTTATTTAACAACTGGCAGTAGACATTTTCTTTTTTTATTAACTAGTATATGGGCAAGTCAGGATGAATAGTGAGTCCACAGTGAGAAATCACTTTGTTTTCCAGTCTCATTTGTTACATTCCTGGCTCCTGTATTGTCTCCAGTAGCTTAATGTGTTGGATGTATGCTTATTTTTGGAATTATAACACTCTATTCTTGAAATTGAAAAATAATTTTACAGAGCTTTATAAAGATTTTGAGTTATATTAATAATGAGATTTTTTTAAAAGTAACTAATTGACTGAAGAAACAGTAAGTGTGAGGAAATACTTGTTTTCTGTATGATTAGGTAACCCTCATGCTGTCTGTTAAAACAAGCAAGGAAATGGATTATATTCCTTGAATGAACGTTGTAGTTCGATTGCTCGTTTGTTTGATCCTGTAGTTGCTGTGGCTTTAGCTTTCTCCAGGATAAGTTATTTGTTATAAGTAACTGGTTTTTAATCAAACCTGGGTTTTCACTTAAATTCTAGCATAGAACTAAATTTATTTTCTTGTTTTGGTCTTAGATCAGGTGTCCTGGCTAAAATATTTAGGTGTGTAAAAGTGGGGGAATGTATAGCTAGTGATGAGGTGTCACTTATGTGTAGATAGGGCTTAAAATGTTGAGTAAGTCCTTTGAAGTCTTTATAAGCGGCTGATTTAAAAAGTGGCTTTGTAACATGGGATATTTTGGGGAAGATTCAAGAATCACTGAAAGTAGATACTTATCACACCCCCCAATGAAGCTATAATTTCCTCAAAAAAAATTACTCAGCAGCAAAGACTGAGTACAGCATCTTCTGTTCCAATATAATTTCACACAGAATTAGGAAATTAACTTTTTCTTCTTTCAGAGAGAGATTATGGGTCTGTGTAGGTGTAATCTAAATCATATTTCATAAATCTGAAGGTCTGTCCAACATGATGAACCACAGCCCAATGACAATCAGATAGTGACATGGTCATAAGCATATTACAGTCTAAAAACGAAGCAATGAGTAAAATTAGGTGTCACTGATAAATATGTTTAGGTGTCTTTAAGTTTAGGTGTCTTTAAAGTGAGACTTTAAGGATGAAAACCTTGAATTTGTTATTCTTCACATTGACAGAAGGCCAGTATTAGATTATTTTCACTGTCCAAAGATACAATACATGATTAAGCTTTAATGTACTGCAAAGAAATGTTTGAGAAGTTAAGGTTAAATACTGCTCTGATTTGGTTTTATTTGGTGAGACAAAGGCATAGATAGTCAGGATGAGATCTGTGCAGTATTACAGAATGAATTGGCAATGTCACACACATTTAACCTCACTGGACTCTCTACTTCCAGTTGTTTATTAATTTACCAGACTTCCATCGTTACACTGCTGTTTTCCTTGCTGTGTTTGTTACTGTCTCATTTGCTTTCTTCAGCTAGAACTGTTGAGGTAGTTAAGGCTAGTACTTAGCTATAGACATGCCCCTCATTCCCTTTGGCTTTCTTCTTTAGGCTTCTTAATGGAGAATTCTAAGTGGGTGCAGAGCTTCATCGTAAGGAGGCAAAGGGCAGAAACTAATGTAGGTGAAATGAGAAGAATGCCTTCTGACTTGGTGTCTTCCTCTGCCCCTCCTAAGGCAGCAGCAGCGCACACAGATGTCAAATGTTAGTGCTTAGAAATAAATCCCCCTCCATACACAGCTATTCTGGTCCAGCCACCTTTATACTAAACCAATTTCTTGATTAGTTTTATGGATAAAATATCAGGTTAACTGTTTTCAGTACAGGAATTGCAGCAGATTTCACAGCATGTTTTATGTATTGACATTTAGGAAATACTTAAATTGGGTAAAAAAATCTCTGAACATGGTTATGAAATGTAAAATCACCACCATGCTGTTAACAGAAGCATCTTATTCACAGTTATTCTTTTAAATTAGACTCAGGTATGGATTTATTTGCAGTCTCCTGCAGTTCATTTGTCTTTCCAAAAACGGTTGTGTATTTCAACTCTTTTAGGCAAACCTCTGTTTTCTTCACTTAGGGTTGTCTACAAGCTTTTAGCATCACAAAGTGAAGGCATCAGGGTGCAAGCTCTAAAAGTGATGGGATATTTCTTAAAGCATCTTGCTCCAAAGTAAGTACTGGCTCAGGTCTTAGAATACCCCTCTACCTCCCCCCAAAAAAGGAAAAAATGTGGGTTGGAACAGATGCATGCCATATATCATTTAGTGAATATTTTATTGGGGTGTAGATATTTATACATTTGTGTGTGAAGTGAAAAACCCCAACCTATATTGGAGGTTAACCACTAAATAAGCTTCAGTGAATAGGAGCTACTGTTCTTCAAGTACTCTTCAATTTGTTTGTCATCAATATGTTTCTGATGTGATGGAATTGCTTGTTATTGGCAACTGATGTCTGGGTATTAATCACTTCCTTATCAAGTTAATTTAATCCTGACTGATGGTATAGCTGGCTGCTTTTTAAAGTGGTCTTTTTTTTCCCCCATAATTACACTGAAATCAGTAGCAGGAATTACACTGGTGAGATTGAACCATGTGTTATGTTCTGAGAACTAGATTTTTATATGTCTCAATTTGACTCCAATAGTAGATAACTACTGAGATCGCTGTCCATGGTTGTACTGGAGGGAAATGAGGACAGAGATGCACTTTTAGTATCTATCAAGAAAAATCCCTAAGGATGCTTCACTGTTCTGGGTCCATGAGTGAGTGGACTGAATTTATGGGAGAAAGTAAGCTGTCTTCTGTCTTTCTTCAGGGAATGACTTGTCCTTTCAAAATCTGAATCCTTGCCCTTTTCCTTAACCAGAAGTGAAGAACTTAAGGAACTAAAAAGAAAAAGCTGCTCCCAGTGATTGCCTGTTTCTTGAGGCACACTTGATAAACTTTTCCCTCCCCCAAAGCAAGTTAAATACATGTGTTTATTTTATCTCTCTGTACTATTTTAGGAGAAAAGCTGAAGTCATGCTTGGACATGGATTGTTCTCTTTGTTGGCTGAAAGGCTGATGCTTCAGACAAGCTTAATCACCATGACCACATATAATGTCCTGTTTGAGGTAGTAATATACTGTAGTTAGGATCCAATCTTCCTAATTACTTGTAAGACAGTGTTAGAAAATTGCTTACATATTTGTGCTGATATGTTCCAGATGACATTAAACCTTAGCCTGATGCAGCTGAGTGCTGCTTCCCCCCCTGCCCTGCGCTCACTACACAAGATTCCCTCCCCTTTAACTTGGTTATGCTCATTATGAACAATTCTAAATAATGAGTAACTTGAATGTCTTGAGCAGACACTCATATATATGTGAAATTTTATTACAACAACGATCTTGCCTTGGTTAGATTCAGATTTCTCTTCCAATGCATTTAAAATAGCAACATGTGCTGAAGAGAAAGCAAAAAAATGAGTAAAATTTTAGGAAGGGGATGAAATAAATTACCAAGAAAGAAAAAAAGCAGTTGTTTTGAATAATTTTTAGAACTATGATGGAATAAGAGTGTTTCTGTATGAAAGATGTATCCAACTATTTTTCAATAAGCTGTCTGTGTGAACATTGATGTGACATCTTCTTCTTTCTTGCCAGATACTGACTGAACAGATTTGCACTCAAGTGATACATAAACAACATCCTGACCCAGATTCAACAGTGAAGATACAAAATCCTCGTAAGCATCATACACGTGTTACGTGCTACCATAAGCAAAGTCTGCTCTAAAACCCCCACAATTAATTACATCCACAGGTCTTAATTCTGATCTTAGCTTTACATTTGCCTTTCATACAGCAGGAAACATAATGTGCATTTAGTTGGAGTTATTTAGGAAGAATGTCTCTCTAGCTCTTTCTTTAAAGATGTTTTATGTGTCTAAATGTGTATGCAGTTCATAACTCACCCTTTTTGCCTGTGCAGCCCTGTTATGAAATGACTTTTCAAGACTTCCCTGCACAGGATACTTTGATTTAATACATGTTAAGTTTCCAGCAAAATTCTGATTGCATTATTTAGCCATGTCAGACAAAATTGCCTGAAATATGGAAACAGCCTTCATCTTAAATTACATTCAGTATGACAGCAGTAGATAGAAAGTAGGAGCAATGTATCTGCTCGCTGTTTTGGTTAATTTGCTTTATGGGAAATATCTTGATATGAAACTTTTGGATGTCTTTTGAACTAAAAGAAAAATCCTGATCTCCTTTCCTGAATTATACACATTATTAATGGGCTCTGTATATAATACAGTGGACTTAGGGTAGCTCTGGGAGTTCATTTTTTCTGGAGAAAGAATAGGTTTTTTCGCTTCTGTAGCTGCTTTGCCATGAAATGTAGGTCATAGTTGTGGGTTCCCTTCACATGGAAAGTGGGGGAAGAGAAAGGAACATAGATACAGAGGAAAAAAATCTGGTTGAAGTATGCTACATGCCTTCTGGTAAATCTGAATGAAACGAGAGATGGGAGGGCATATCTGTTCCTTTCTCTTAAGGTTTTTGAAGTTGGCAGTCACTGCTGTGTTTAAGACAGATTATTTGTAGTGTGAGCTATGAGTCTGGAATTCCCTAGGTGTAGTAGGAAGAGTGACTTGTAGAGGACCTTTTTAATATCAATGCTAATATTATCAAATAAGGAATTTCTCTTTTTAAAAGAATTGTACAAGGTGAACTGAGTGTTCAAAGTGCACCCTGATTACTTACAAAGTCAACTCTTTTTTGAAGTATCAAGAACAGTGACTGCCCCACTGCTTCAGAAAGTGAATGTGTCCAGGATTTTGACTGTCTACTAAAAAAATCTTATGCTCGTAAAAGATGAAATTTTATATCAGGAAGGTTTTTCTCCCGTTTTTCAAACTTCTTTTTGTAGCAGAAATCATTAAATATAATTGGAAGCTGTTCACATCTTCAAAAATCCAATATCACAGAATCACAAGGTTGGAAAAGACCTTTAAGATCATCAAGTCCAACTGTTCATGTCCTGTGCTAAACCATATCCCTGAGCACCTCATCTCCCCATCTGTTAAACACACCCAGGGGTGGGGACTCAGCCCCCTCCCTGGGCAGCCTGTGCCACAGCCCCACAACTCTTTCAGGGAAGAACTTTTCCCTCCCAGCTGAGCTGACCCTGCCCTGGCACAGCTTGAGGCCATTCCCCCTCGTCCCATCTCCTGTCCCCTGGCTGAAGAGACATCACCCACCTCTCTGCACCCTCCTGGCAGTGGAGGTGGGGAGAAGGTCTCCCCTCAGCCTCCTCTTCTCCAGGCTGAACACCTCCAGCTCCCTCAGCCACTCCTGATAGGATTTTCCCTATTATTATATATGTATATATATACTATATATATCGTATAGTATAATATATTGATTTTATACCGTATGCATTGTTATGTGAATTTCCTTAGGTAAAGGTTCTGAGAGATTCTGATAGCTTGTATTTGTCATGCAGTAACCTTTGTGTTGCTAAAAACTGATAATTAAAGAAATTCAGAATAACTTAACTTAGATTTATAAACATCTCAATTTTCTTCAGCAGTACAGGCCTGTGACTCCCCCAATGATGACCAGGTTTGAGAAGTTTTGGAGGAAGGGATCTATATTAAATAAACCTTGTACTCAGGAATGTGCTTTTTCTCAGTATAAAACTACTTTTATATGCAGTCATTTTTCTTATACAAAAGAATTCAGAAGATGTCCTGTACGTTCTGCTGTGCTTAGTGCTAATGTTTTGTTGCTCACCAACTGTTTTCCAGAGATCTTGAAGGTTATCGCCATCCTGCTCCGTAATTCTCCCCAGTGTCCAGAAAGTCTGGAGGTTCGTCGGGCCTTCCTCTCAGACATGATTAAACTTTTTAATAACAGCAGAGAAAACAGAAGGTGAGGTATCTGGCTGTGTGCACATGTGTACAACGTGAGTAACAAGGTCTCCTAGTGAATTAGACTTGTTAAGCAGGTACAGCTTTGTTGCTGTTCAGGAAATTCTGCACTCTAGTGTAGTCTTCAATATGTAAAAATAGAGAATGTTTTAAACACGTTAAATTATCAGTATCAGTACAGGCTGGGGGATGACCTGTTGGAGAGGAGCTCTGCGGAGAAGGACCTGGGGGTCCTGGTGGGCAATGAGCCAGCAGTGTGCTGGGTGGCATCAAAAGGAGCGTGTCCAGCAGGTCAAAGGAGGGGATCCTCCCGCTCTGCTCTGCCCTGGTCAGGCCCCACCTGGAGTGTTGTGTCCAGTTCTGGGCTCCCTGGGACCAAAAAGCCAGGGATCTCCTGGAGAGAGTCCAGTGGAGGCTGCGAAGGGGATGAAGGGCCTGGAGCATCTCCCCTGCCAGGAAAGGCTGAGGGAGCTGGGGCTGTTCAGCCTGGAGAGAAGCAGCCTGAGAGGGGATCTGATCAATGGGGATCAATAGCTGAAGGGTGGGGCACAGCAGGACATGGGCAGCCTCTTCTCAGTGTCTGTGGGGACAGGACAAGGGGCCATGGCCTCAAGTTGGAGCCCGGGAAGTTCCGCCCCAATGTGGGGAAGAACTTCTTCCCGGTGAGGGAGCCCTGGGACAGGCTGCCCAGGGGGTGTGGAGTCTCCTCCGGAGAGATTCCAGCCCCGTCTGGACGCCGACCTGTGTGCCCTGTCCTAGGGACCCTGCTTTGGCAGGGGGTTGGACCCCATGGGCTCTGGAGGGCCCTTCCAACACCTGTGATTCTGTGAATTCCCGTCTTCACTGGTGGCTATTTTTAAGCTCTAGTTTGAAATCTGATTAAATAGCACTGTGTGTGTTTTGCAGGAGTTTGTTGCAGTGCTCTGTCTGGCAGGAGTGGATGCTTTCCCTTTGCTGCTTTAACCCAAAGACCTCAGAGGAGCAGAAGATCACTGAGATGGTTTACACCATATTTCGAATTCTGCTCTACCACGCGATCAAATACGAGTGGGGTGGCTGGCGTGTTTGGGTGGATACACTGTCCATCACACACTCAAAGGTGAGTGCTTGAAAGAGTTAAGACCTCTTGTTTACACTGTGTAATTAGATTTAGAGCCTCAAAGAGCTGTATCATACAACGAGGGGGTCTTGAAGTGAAAGTCAGCACTTAGAAGCCTGGTGTTTACATTGCTGGAAGTAACAGTTGAAAATTATGTTATTTGAACACAATTTTTTTGTTGTTTTTCTTCAAATTGTGGTAGTATCAGTTCATACTGAAAATTGCACGTGTTGTCAAAAGGAAGATAATCAAATTTCAGGAGCATTTCTGAAAAATGCGCTGGGTTTGGTTTTTAATAGTGGCATGGTCACAAGGTGGCGCAGCATATCTATCCATGGAGAAACATTCCTCTTGGTAACATCAAATGGCTGTGAACCAAACAAGTAAAAAGCAAAGAACTCCAAAGTTAAGACAGATGCTTCAGCTGTTAAGATGTCATGGAATACAGGGTTAGAACAGAAATCCTTGCAGTATAAATGAGATGATTACCCTTGGTTTTCTTTCTGTCTGATGTTCTTGTTGTTGTAACAAGCAGAATTATATCCTGGAAGTTATTAGCAGATCTTTGAACCGAGGTATGGTAGCAGAGAAGATAACTGCCCTGCTTTATTCTGAACAAAAGAGTGAGGCCAGCGTGGGCCTCATAATTATTGTTGTTTATCAGGAATATGATGAATTAGATTATAAATCACATATTTCTAAATATGTGGAACTTAACTCTGTGCAAAAGGCATCTGTGGATCCCAAAGGTTGTGTTACGATGCTGAGGAATTGTTAGCATTCCTGAGGTCCTTGATTTTGTATGAATTTTGTGTTGAAAGAAGTCAGCAACAACGCTGTTATTTTGCAGCTCTGTGTATCCTATTTGTAGCTTGATATGGGTTATTGGGCTATGGGGAGACAAATTTAGAAATCCCTATAATAGTCTGTGAAATAGTGTCATTGAATAGTCACTTAGCCAAACGTAATCCAGGTGCAAAGAATCCATTTTAACCCTTACAGTGATGATGAAATACCCTTAATCTTCTTTTCTGTCAGCTCTGCAGTTATCAAAAAACCTGTTTTCTCTCTTTCCCCAAAGATGCAGAGGCTGTGGGATGAGTAGGTTGTACAGTTGCAAGCTGTAGCCAGAGTAAAGATCCCTGATGTCCTTTTATAGAGACTGGCATATCATGTAAAGCATTTCTGTGATAGTTGGGAATTCCTGGGGAATGGTCTCTGGGGAAAAGCTGGAGAGGTGAGTCAAGGAAGACTTGACTGCCTTTCTACTTCTCTTACATGCAGTTTTGGTGTATTGAATTTAAAAATTCTCCAGCTCGTTATCTTATAAGCTGTGGTCCTGTTCTTAGGCTGGTTTTGTAAGGTAATGGTATGTTAGAAGTAGATTTTTAAAAAAAAATCTTCAAAATTATCATAGCTAATCTTAGTCATCTTCAGTGATGTAAAGTGGGTAATCAATAGTCTAGAGTTCATAGAGGAAAACCCAGGATTTGATTGTGATGCCACAGTCAAATGTTAAGAAAAAGACCTCCAGTTATATAAAATACCAACAAAAAAAACCCCAAAAGAGGTAAAAATAATACTATTTTCATTTTTTTTCCCTGAAAGGCTGTATGTTTTGGTGCAGTACCATAGTGAATGAGGAAACGATGTGCTTCACTCTGGGTTTCTCACTTTTGATTGCTAGTGTGATGAGGAATCCTCGGTTGTAGAAGTAACTCCCCTTATCAGTTTTCCCAAGTCTTTACTGTGGTTTTCTGGTCAGTGTGTAAGGATTGTTTTGTTCTTCCATCCAACTTGAGATGAAGCTGAATGATGGTGAGGTTAGACGTGTGTGAGTGTGGGCAGAGCACGCAGCAGAGCGGTGGTTTGATTTGGAAGGAATCCTAAAGGAGTTCAGTTCGTTTGGATGTTGGTTCCAATATTATTGAGTCTGGGACCCTAAACAAACATGATTAGATGACAAAAGGACCTGCAAACTAATTAACAATACTGATATGAATGGTGGTGCAATAATTGAGGGTTTTTTGGGGGCTGGACTCGATGATCTCTTGAGGTCTCTTCCAACTCCTACAGTTCTGTGTGTGTGATTATCTATTTCTCATTGGAACTTTTTTAGAGCTAATACCTGCAATTTATGCAACTAGTAGTGTGAAGTTAGGTGATGTTTCATGACTGTCTCTTAATTACATAAGCATAAATTAGGATAAATCATAGGATCATAGACTGGTCTGTGATGGAAGGGACCCCAAGGATCCCAGAGTTCCAACCCCCTGCCACAGGCAGGGACACCAACCACCTGAAAATTACTGAAAGGCTCCTTGTGGCAAAATATTTGTAATCATTTGAAAATGTCCTTAGAAACTGTTATTAATATCTACTGATAGTTATTTTTAACCCCCCTAATTTCACTTATTTTGAATATTCTTATGTCCTGTTCTACGAATACTGTGATTCATATGGATTCACACCTTATATAGCTTAGATATAACTCAGAGGGCAAATTGTTTGATGCTAAATGTATCTCATGTTTCTTAGCATGCTTTCAGAGCAATGTGGGTCTGATGGGAACACAAATATTTCCTTAACATTGCAAAGAAAACAACCAATTTGCCTTTTTATTCTTTCATCCCTAATTGTAGTGGGTTACTGCTTAGTTTTCCTTTTCACAGCCCTTGGCGCCCATCTAACTGCTAATTTATGCCCCTCTATGATAAAGAACTAGTACATAAAGGACCAGTGTTCCAGAATTGGATAGGTTTTGCAGAGCTACACATCAAGATACATGCAGCTGCTATAAAAAGCCAAAGAAACTCAATTGCAATTTTATTGTCCGGTTTGATAGATTTCCTGCCACCTTTGTTGCTGGGAAGCTGTTTGTCACTGTAACCCTCTCCTCCAACAGCTGCACAACGTTTTATAAGCAGCAATGGCTTTTCTAGCATAATTGGGCTATGTTGGTTTCCTCATGCTCAGGATTTAGGTGGTGTGTGTAACATCTTTAAAGCCAACTTTTTTTTTGAGTATTACTCGGGTATCTTGCTCTTATTTTTTTGATGTTTTCCAAATATTAACAGAGTCTATACAGGGATGTTTAATCTGGGCCTTCTAAGTCAATCAAAATGTTAATTAAAAAATTAACAAAAACCCTCTAGTTAGTTCTAGCTGGCCAGTGCTGAATTTATGAAAGCACCTAAAAGCATCTAAAAAGCCCCCTGCTTTTTTTCAGTGTTGTACCCTTGCTCTCCAGGCCTGAGATTTCAGCTGTCTGGCCGTGTTACTCTGTAAAAGGGACCAATGATTTGGGGGTTAATAATAGGAAACAAATAAGGAATGGTGGACAACTTGCCTTTTTGACCTTTCAGCTTCTGCAAGTTTTGAAAGAATATAATGATTTACTCAGTATCATATACTCTTAAATGATCTGAACGCTTGAAAACACTGGGATGAACTAATGTTTGCCTATTGCAAGCCCTTAAATATATTTCACTACTCAGAAGTTGCATCATGTTACCATGTGATGCAGTTGAAAAGAAGATATTTGGGAAAATTCTGATTTTTTAATTATTTTAGTAGCTTAAGACATTTTTGCTGAGTAAGATTCAGAACTGTTATTATCTATAAGCTACAGTATTATTGCTGTGTAAGTGGAAAAAATTTGTTCAGTGATCTGAATGTGAAGAAGGATAATATCAAACTGTTGGTATTGTGATTTCAACATACAATGAATTGCTAAGTAATGGTTAGTTTTCAGCCTGAGGAAGTAAGGTTGTGCTAAACATTGGTGAGTGTTAAGTAAATTTGCATATTCTTTGGCTCCCTGTTCATTTAATAGAGGAGTTTTGCCATGGGAAGGGTGGCAAAGATGAGGTGGTAGAGTTACTATATGATGGCAATTTAAAAACTAATTTTCAGAGAAGTGAACATGGCTCAGTAGTTCTAGAAAGTAACAAATCCTGTGAGGTGGCTGAGGGAGTTCAGGGTGTGGAGAAGAGGCCTGGAGAAGAGGAGGCTGAGGGGAGACCTTCTCCCCACCTCCGCTGCCCTGCCAGGAGGGTGCAGAGAGGTGGGCGATGGTCTCTTCAGCCAGGGGACAGGAGATGGGATGAGGGGGAATGGCCTCAAGCTGTGCCAGGGCAGGGTCAGCTCAGCTGGGAGGGAAAAGTTCTTCCCTGGCAGAGTTGTGGGGCTGTGGAACAGGCTGCCCAGGGAGGGGGCTGAGTCCCCACCCCTGGGTGTGTTTAACAGATGGGGAGATGAGGTGCTCAGGGATATGGTTTAGCACAGGACAGGGATGGTTGGACTCAGTGTTCTTAAAGGTCTTTTCCAACCTTGTGATTCTGTGAGTCTGTAACAGGCCATCAGGATCTCTTGGCTTCAAATCCCACTGGCATTCATGAGTTGTTGAGGAATGGATTTATCTCCATTTCTTTTCTCCCTATCATGGAGAAGGAAGGGTCTCCCACAGTGGTGTGTGCAGGCATTTTTAACTCTAGGGAATTTTGAAGGTTTCTGATGTTCCTCAGTCCTCTGAAAAGTGTCGGCGTTGCCCTGTGGGGAGGCAGAGGTAGCCAGCCAAGAAGGTGGTATATGTATATGCAGGGTTTTGGTTTTCAGTTGTGCCACACACTGATGAAGCAAAGCTGTGGGAGATGCCAAGCAAGTAGCACGCTTGAAATACTTCAGTGTGGGGTTTGTTCTTATGGGGAGCAGTGGGAACTTGGAGACCAGAATTTGCAGCCTCCTTTAAAGCTCTGTACCCTCCAAGGTGTGTGGTGACATTGCAATCTTTCACCTTTTCTAGGTGTTTCCTTGTTAGAGCTTCTTCTGTAGTAGGTGAGTGGGAAGGGTTTTCCTAATCAGTGCCTCTGAGAAGAAAGTATTTTCATTATTCAGCAGGCAGAATAGTTGGGAGGAGGGATTAGTACCACGGATGGGCTCCTATACATGCAGCATGTGTGGTTTATGGGGTGCTCCTCCATGTTGTCATTCACTCAGTTTGAGAGGCATGTTGTCAATAAAACTATAGGATGCTAAAATTTGACTAATTCAAACTGAAAGAAAAATGGGAAGTAGGGGATAGGGATAGAGTGAGCAAGGTAAACTGAGAGCAGCAGCAAAGAACAGGATCAGCTGGGTAGAGGATGCAGAACAGAAGACTTAAAGGAAGAGTGGACTAGGGATTTGCTGCTGGTTGAGAAGTGATAGAGGTCTCAGAAGAAATGAGCAATCATTTGCAGGACAAAGAACTGATGTGTAAAGAGGCAAGCAGCTATGAGAGAGTCTTTCTAAATAAAGAAGTCCTGAAGAGAGAATGGGTGGTTTTCTGTATAACTTGATATGAAAGTCATTGGAATATGTTACCTGTGTCTGCAGCCTCAGGAGTTGTTGGTGGCCTCCTTTGCTGTTGCTGCAGAGTTTGAGGCAAACCTCCTCTGTGCCTGCTGCCACCTGCACTCAGGTGGTGGTGATGGGGACTGAATGGTGCCTCTGGGCCATGAGTAGAAATGATGGGTGTGGAGTCTGCTACAGGGCTGCCAATAATGTGTGGAGATGTTGGAAGAGGATGGCCAAGGAGAGAAATGCGCAAGGCCTCCAGCTGGGTATTTCGAGACAATGTAGAGTGGTAAATACTGACTTTCCTCACAACATCTTTGTGTTAGTAGCTAAATATCGGATGTGTGCAAGGCAGAGTTTGGCAGTCTGCTGAACTGGAGGAATCATAGAATCCCAGACTGGTCTGGGTTGGAAGGGACCCCAAGGATCACAGAGTTCCAACCCCCTGCCACAGGCAGGGACACCAACCTCCAGGCCTGGAGCTACACAAGGTTGCCCAGGGCCCCATCCAACCTGGCCTTGAACAACCCCCCAGGGATGGGGCACCCCCCCACCTCTCTGGGCAGCCTGTTCCAGGCCCTCACCACTCTCTCTGCAAAGACCTTCCCCCTAAGATCTCATCTAACCCTTCCCTCCCTCAGCTTCACCCCATCCCCCTTGTCCTGCCATTATCTACCCTTTTGAAAAGCTGATTCCCCTCCTGTCTCTCAACTCCCTTCAGGGATGGGAAGGCTGCAATGAGGCCCCCCCCACATCCTTCTCTTCTCCAGGCTGAACCAGCCCAGCTCCCTCAGCTTCTCTCCATAGGGGAGCTGCTCCAGCCCTCTGATCATCTTTGTGGCCTCCTCTGACCCCTCTCCAACAGCCCCACATCTTTCTTGCATTGAGGCCCCAGCTCTGGACACAGGACTCCAGCTGGGGCCTCACAGGGCAGAGCAGAGAGGGACAATCCCCTCCCTGTCCCTGCTGGCCATGAGGTTCGAGGTAGAGAGGAAATACATACTGGGAGAGGATAAAGTGCTTGTGTCTTGCAGTTTAAGCAAATTAAAAGCACCAGTTGCATTAGTGGAAATCAGCAAATGTGTGTTTGGTCTGCTGGTTCTGTGCATTACTGTCTGATGATGTAACAGCAAACTGTACCTTGCCTTGAAAATAAAATACTGCCAACATACATAAAATTACCTCTCAGAGAAGCAAAGACTTTTAGGAGTTCTATTGGCTGGGATTCTCTTTCTTGTTCTAGGAATTATTTGCGTACAAATTTTTTTCTCCAGCTGACAATAAGAAAGGCAAAAGTATTGCTGCTTGGATGAATGTGTCTCAGTGCAGTGATGCTGATTGTGGAATGATCTCTCCCTGTCCTTATCTTGACACCTAAGCTTCTCAATATGTATATTCTCCCCTGTCCAGCTGAAAAGGGGAGTGATGGAGCGACTTTGGTGGGCATCTGGCCTCCAGCCAGGGTCAGACCATCACAAGTGGGTTTCTTTTTCTTTTGTCCCCCCACCATACCCTTGTATGTCAGTGAAATCTTTGTCAGTGGAAGCATAGCTTCTTTCTATAAACTTCTCATAGCTAGTGTCCTGTATGATATATGTTAATTTGATGTCCTTAGCTTTCTTCAGTGAACCACTCAGCAATAACCCAGCGATTCCTCAGACTGTACATCAGTGCATGGTGCACATGGTACCACAGAATTGCAGGGTTGGAGATGACCTTTAGGATTGAGTCTAACTGTTCCTGTCCTATGCTAAACCATATCCCTAAGTACCTCATCTACCTGTCTTTTAAACACATCCAGGGATGGTGACTTAATCTTCTCCCTGGGCAGCCTGTTCTAGGCCCTGACAACTCTTTCAGTGAAGAACATCTGACCCTGTACCTTTGATCTTTCACTTCATCAGGTTGAAGATGAACTTTGATATCTTCAGATGGTGTTGCCTCCCATCCAAACAAACCTGGTTTTGTTTGGAGATCAGTTTCCACTTTTGAAGAGTTAAGAGTTGCTAGAGGAGAAGTGTAAGAACAGATCAATAAAAAGTCCTTGTTAAGATTTAAAAAGTTATAATGCTTTCTGGAATGATGAAAAGTTTATTCAGGTGTCAGCAGCACAGGAGCTAGTTTGCACCGAGCAGACTTGTTAAGGAAAGAACAATACTGTATAATCATCTGACCTGTCTCACAGCCATTCACTTTCTCTCTCTACTCCATAAAATTGCCCACCTGATAATGAAAAGAAGGACAAAATCTTCACGTATAGTTAAAATATTTTCCCTATGTTCTTTAATGCAAATGTCAATCATCTTAACCTTTTTCATTGTCGTGTGCTAATTTTTCTCCTTGCTAATTAGTAAATGTTGGATGTCAAATTAAGTTAAAATTAATGGCAGAGGCAAATGTTGCACTTATTAGCTCACAAGTGTCTTTAACTAGTAGTGCGTAGAGATGCATCCCGAGCATCGCAAACAGCTATGGATTAACCATCACATGATGGTGAAGATTAATGATTGGCCTTTTAGCTCACTAATTTAGAACAATTTCTGGTAATTAATTTTGTATTATCAGCTTTACAGTTGCAAATGCCTTAAGGAAAATAAAAAATGACTTAAGTATGTATAAGGTTATTCAAGCTAACAATTGTCTCTGTGAATTGTTGCATGCTTGCAGATTGTAATGTTTAGTCTTTAATACCTTTACCTCCCATCTCTGTCTATTCGTATTTAGTAATCATAATTAGGACTTCATTTTGCATTTTTGTTGATAATGCTTTTGTTAACCTTGGGTGTTTTCTTTGTAGGGTGCATTGTTTGGCTTTGTGCTTTATAGATGCCATGTTGTGCAACAGGAGTGTAGGGGAAGAACTGTCCAGTGCCTCTGGCATAGTGCTGCTATCTCTTGGTTTCCCATCAAACCAAATTGTAAACTAATACACTGAGCAAAAGGGTTTATACAGGTTTGATGAGAAGTTGGAATTTTCCAAAGAGTAGTTTTTTAAGTTTGGGGTTTTGTGATTTTTTTAAAAATATATCTATATGAAAATAATTAATCTCAAACTTGAAGTGGATGTTTGAAAAATACTGTTTTCTGTAGCCTGCATAATTTTGTGCATTGCTATTTTAATTTAGAATATTATTTGAAGGACTGTGTTTAAGTGGCATGAATTCCTTCTGATGTTTATGGTGGAAGTAGAAACTGCTATGCTTTTAAAGTGGATTTTGGGGTTTTTTATGAGTAATGTTCTCCTATAGTTCTATATTGTCTGATATTTGCTAGCAGTGTGTCTTTGCTTGCAGTTTCTTGTGCTCTTCTTAAATAAATGTAGATTCCCATCAGATTGTGCTTAGATTTATTTGCCTGTAAGTTTTTGTTTTCTCTCCCTAAGGAGAAGTCATCTGTGTGGACCTCCATGCTACATTTTTTTTTTGTTAGTAGTGAATGACAATCCCAAAGAGCAGAGTTTGGTTTCCAGAGTGTTGCTCTCTAGTGACTTCCAGTGTCTGTTCCTTCTTTTGGATGAGCCTGATAGATAACCTTGGGTGTTTGGTTTCATCCCTGTACCATACATTGCATTTTTAGCTGTTTACCATACCTGGGCAAAGGTCAACTTGTTGGAAAGTTGGTTTCATCTCTAACCTATACAGTCAGTAGAACTCATACTTGTAACTTTCAACTGTTTTAGTTGGGATAACAAAGCTGTTGAGTGTTTAATTCATGATTCTCATGTTAACATTTAAAATTAATACAAATACCTTAGATCTAGATGAACTTTTCTTCCAGCAGTGAAATTTTAAGTGTCTTTAAAATTAAATGAGAAGTCATGAATAGAAGGAAAGAGGTTGGAGGCAGTGGGCCTCCATTGTTGGCAAGGAAATAAGAATTTAAGGTATTAAGAATAACTGATATCTTGGCTATGGTATGCTTATTAATAGGGCGGTGAAGTTGCTAATGAGGGGCCAGAAAATGTGGAGCTTTCAGTAATGCAATACAAAGTGTGACATGCACATAACAATTCTGTTAGGACCATGGAGATGTGGTGGGATGGCTACTGTGACTAGAGTGGTGCAATGAAAGGATACCAGCTCTTTTGGAACTACAGAATGGGAAGATGAGGAATGGGAGTTGTCCTTTATGGGAGGGCACAGTTGGACTTCACAGAGCTCTGCTGGGGGATGAGTAAGTAGCCAGCTGAGAGTTTCTGGATTAGAATTAAAGAGAAGACAAGTAAAAATGACATTAAAGTGAGTGTCTGCTACGGGCTCACCAAAGAACAAGCAGATGAGCTCCTCTACAAAAAGAGATGACATCACATCACAGGTTATACAGACTCAGAGATAACTGTCTGACCACTTCTCCAAAGTAGTTGCCAGCACTGTAGAGTGTGTTTGTGGAGCAGGAAGTGAGAAGGAATAAAGTAGGTTGCTTTTAAACCTGCATAGGAGTTTAACAAGACCTTAAACTGGAATGATGCATGGAAATATGGATGTTTGCACTATTAACAATTCTTTGAAGAGTTGGAAAGGTTGCTGAAGGGTGTCAGAGGAAGGATTCTAGTCCTTTGGATTGAAAGCGCGTTCTTAGATGATATTGTTACTTTTGGGCTTTCAGAAACATTGTCATAGTACATTAAAGGAATAACCTTGAAAACATGATAGTTCTTCCTCTCATAACATGGTAATACAGGCATAATTAGTGACTAGAAATTGGAGCTAGGCAACTGTCTGGTTGCTACCATCCAATTCACATCAATAGTCTCGGTGTGTAGGCAAGTGGGTTTAGAGTCAAGGGCTGGGCAAGATGATCAGATGTTACTTTCTGGCCTTAAGGTTGGTGATTCTTTGACATGCTAGGGGAAAGCAGCTGTAAGGACTGATGATACACTTCTAGAATGCATTTAAAGTTCTGTTCCTTGATGTTTGCAATTCACTTTGGCCAGGTTGGTAATTTATCTAAGCTGCCAGAATGTAGAACTTTACGTTGCTGTTAAAGCTTGTGCTTTGTAAGGACCATTGCTGGGTGAAGCTCTTGCAACACTGTGAATGTACTCCTTGTGCAAGGTGGATTTAGTAACTGCTGGCCCTGCAAAACATCCCGGTGATTTGTCCCATTAAGATGGAATCGTTGCTCTTACTGACCATGTTCTGTGAGTCACGTACTGCTGTCTGCTGTGCTCAGGTTTGAGCACTGAGGAGAATAATGTTTTGTAACAGAACCCTCTGGCTGCTCTCTTGTGATCATCTTAGTGTCACTGTGCCTGTCCCCATTTGTACTGGGGAGAGGTGGCAGCAGCAGTAATAGAGTTTGACATATGTATCTCCCTCATTTGCCCCTTCCCACAAGGGAAAAAAAAGTGCTCTTGTCATCTTTATCTATATCTTGCTTTGCCTTGATTCAAGGGAACTAGGGCAGTCAGATTCTGAGGCTAGACCTAAGAGCTTTTCAGCAGTTTTGGAAGCAGTGTGTAACCAGAGTAGTCTCCACAGAATCACAAAGAATAACAGCATGCTCAGGGTTGGAAGGGACCTAGAAAGATCATCTAGTCCAACCCCCCTGCCACAGCAGGATCACCCAGACTAAATCCCACAGGAACACATCCAGGTGGGTTTCAATGTCTCCAGAGAAGGAGACTCCTCAACCTCTCTGGGCAGCCTGTCCCAGGGCTCCCTCACCCTCACAGGGAAAAAGTTCCTCCTTATGTTCCCATGGAACCTTCTCTGCTCCAGCTGCACCCGCTGCCCCTTGTCCTGTCACTGCCACCCCTGAGCAGAGCCTGGCTCCAGCCTCCTGACTCTCACCCTTTACATATTCACAGACATTGATGGGGTCACCCCTCAGTCTCCTCTTCTCCAGGCTAGAGAGGCCCAGCTCCCTCAGCCTCTCCTCATAAGGGTGTTTCACTCCCAATCATCTTGGTGTCCCTGTGCTGGGCTCTTTCAATGAGTTCTATGTCCTTCTGGAACTGAGGGGCCCAGAACTGCGCCTGATATTCCAGATGTGGTTTCACTATAGCAGAGGGGGAGAAGTTAGTTTAGTTCCCTTAAGGGGGGAAAAAAAAAATCATGGTTTAAATGTGTAGTTAAAAATTTTCTTCAAGTGTTCTCCCTGTCCTCAATCAGCTGTCTCTCACCCTTTGCATGTTTATCAGTATTAATAAGGTCACCCCTCAGTCTCCTCTTCCCCAGGCTAAAGGGGCCCAGCTCCCTCAGCCTCTCATCATAAGGCAGGTTTTCCACTCCCTTCACCAACTTTTTTTGGCCCTGTGCTGGGCTTGTTCCAGGAGTTCTGTGTCCTTCCTGGACTGAGGGGCCCAGAGCTGGGCACAACACTCCAGGTCTTGGATGTAGCTTAACGATGCTAAACACCCTAAGTACTCAGCATAGCTAAGGCTGCAAATACTTCTGAGGAGTCATTTTCCCCATGTATTTTTCAAAATGAATGTTGCAATAGCAAGTCTGATACTGAAGACAGAAAGGAGTAAAGGTAGCTCTGTTCCCATGGATTTGTTAGACCTATACCCCTCTTGTGTAGGGAACGTGTGTGGGTCACTATGACCTTCCCAGAAAGCACATGATAAGTTTTGCTGAAATAAACCACCATTATTTTCATTCATTGAGTGTCACTTCAGTACTTATTGGAATAAAACTTCATTAGTTTGGGAAATGGAGGAAGGAACAGGGAGAGAGAAAGCTAGCTGGAGATCAGTTGTCATGATTTCTTCTTCAGGAGTGTACTAGTTTGACCAGAAGTAGCAGGCTTGCCTAGTGAAGTGGAAGGAATGGCTTCTTAGCATGATCTGTTCTGGGTTGCTTTTGTCTGGCACAGTGGGGAAGGCAGCATTCTGAACTAATAGTGCCCCTCACATGCTCTCTTTAGCAATACCCAGTAATCAGATATTTTATAGATCCACGATGACACGTGGAGGAGCTTTCCATCATTTGTAATCCTTTGCACTTATGTGTTTGTATGTAACTGATTGAAACAGGAAGACTCTTTTTTTTTAAAAAAAGAGGAGGAAGAAGATATCCCAGATCTATTTCTAGACACTAGAGACTCCAGTTTCAATTAAATCAACTGGAACAAATAACATGCTTCAGGTCAAATGTTAGAATAGGACATTGCTCCTACAGTACTTGAATTTATATTTGATTGATGGAGAAAATATTATGTTAAAAAGCCAATGTTGATAACACAACCTGATGAGAATATTCCTTTCTACCTATGTTCTTTGTTTGCTCTTCTCTTTGTTAGCTGTAATTTCTAGTACTTTTTAACTTGTCAAGTTAGGTTTTGGCTTATGTGTATCATACTAAGAGAAAATACACCTACTGACTTTCAATACTATGGACTTTTAGATGAGATATTAGGGGGGAGTTCTTTGCAGAGAGAGTGGTGAGGGGCTGGAAGGGGCTGCCTAGAGAGGTGGTGGGTGCTCCATCCCTGGGGGTGTTCAAGGCCAGGTTGGATGGGGCCCTGGGCAACCTTGGAGGTTGGTGGCCCTGCCTGTGGCAGGGGGTTGGAGCTCTGTGATCCTTGGGGTCCCTTCCAGCCCAGCCCAGTCTATGATTCTATGACATGGAACTTTTAGCTGAGATCCAAATGAATGAGTTCAGTATGCAAGAGGATAACAAAATGTGCATTTGTGTGTTTAGTAGAATATACTGCTGTACTCTGTCTATGGAAAAGGTTTAATACAAAGAAAGTGGTTGGAATAGAAAACCCCAAACCCCTCAGCTACAGTTTATATGTTGGGAGAATTTTGAGAACTCTGCAGATAAATAAATGCTTCTGCTCTAGGAGATAAATCTAAATCCTAAATAGAAAGGGAAAGATAAATGAAATTGAACAACAGTGTAACAAAACTTGAGTTGGTTTAGTGAGATTTTCTTTCAACTCAAGAAATTTATTTGGGCAAATTAGTTTTATCAGTGTGTATAGAGAGAATTTTTCAATCTTTTTTTTTTTACATACCTAAACCAGTAGTTTTTTCAGCTCTTCTGTAGGAAATTCTTCTCACCTTGATCAGCTTGTGTAGCTGTACTCATGAGCCTTTTAGACTGGGTGAACAGCATTCACCAGAGGGAAAAGCCCTCAGTATCCCTGGCAGGCCCCCAGGATTTTGGCTTCATTGCTTGCCTCTATGCTCTGACTTTGTGGGACTGTATCTTTAAAATGACTCCTTTAAAGTTTACTTATCTTTGGGTATCAGTGAGCATACTCAAAGTACTGAAATGATATGAAAGCTCTGCTGTGGTAAGTGCCCCTGCTACTTGTCACACCTTACAAAAAGTTGAGGTTTTCTGCTAATCTAACAGTTCTCTGGATGTTCTGCTTTTATTTGTATCCTGTACACTTGTGTGAATGCAAGTAGCACAGGTAAGTCCAATTAATGATGACTGTAATTGTCCTAGGAATTAATGCAAGTATTAACTGTAAGTATTCAACTTAAAGCATTTTCACTTCTTTTACTAGCAGTCTTTGAGTACTTCTAGTAAACATTTAGTTTCCTGTCCTTAGGGTCAATCTAGGATTTTTTGAGTCTGGTGCTATGTTTTGTTTTGGGGTTTTTTTTGGCCAGGAATAACGGGTACCCTTAAGAAACACTTCCTTTCAGCTGAAGTGATCTCCAATGTGAAGTTATTTTTATCATGAAGACAGGATCCAGTATAAATTCCTAGTGTAATTTTGTGATTTGAGCAGTGATCCTCCTCCCTTCCTCCCTTCTCTCTGCCCCTGCCCGCCGGTCAGACAGTAATATATAATTCCTAATTTCAAATTTATTCTTTTAGGTAACTTTTGAAATGCACAAAGAGAGTCTTTCTCAAATGTACAGGGAGTACCAAGGGAAAGGAGGTGAAGGAGCTGCTGTATGTTCTTCAACTCCGATTAGAACCATCTGTGGAGTCAGCAAAGCAGCTGAAACCAAGGGAAAGCAACAATGCTTGGAGATAAAAGAAGATGCTACTGCTCCATCCCCTGTTACTGATGGTAACAAAGAGTGCAGTACTGAAAAAAAAGAGCCAAATACCTCATCAGATGGTGACCAACAAGCTCATTCAGTGTCTGATAACAGGGAAGAGTTAGAGGGGGAGCACAGGGCGACCCCAGAGGATGTAAAAGCAGTGTCTTGTGTGGAATTTTCTTCAGAACCAGAAGCAATAAAGCCTAGTGCATCAGAAATTAGTACTGGTATAGCTGAAGCAATTGAAGATTCTCCTGGCAAAGCTGCTGAGCTTGTGGAGGAAACAGGAGCTGTCACTGCCCCTGCTTTAGCAATGCAAACAGGAGGAACTGATGAAAGTCCAGAAAGACTGGAAAAATCATCAGCAGAGGTGGAAGAGGAGTATGACTTTATTGATTCAAAAGATGTAAGTATTATGCCTGTGCCTTCAGAAGAGTTTGTACAGACAAACAAGGAACAGAGCTCTGATGAATGTGAAGTGACAAAGCAGGAAGAACCAATAGAGGGGCAACCTGAAGCTATGCTTTTAAAATCTGAAGAAAACAATGGTGTGCAGGGAGAAAAACAAGAGGCGGTGACTTCACCTGAAACAGTGAGTTCTGCAGTTCAAGAAGTAGCAGCTCAAGCAGATTCAGAAGGTAAAAAGAAGCTGGAGGAAGAAAAGATTCTTTCTAGTGAAGCCAAACCAGCAGAAGAAAGTACAAGTGCACATGTGTCAGAGCCTGCTGGAACCTGTGACAAAAGAATCGCCAAGCTGGATGTTTCTAGTGTGGCATCAGATACAGAAAAATTGGAACTGAAAGCCAACACGTGTTTAGAAGCACCTCCACCCCCCAGAGTAGTACCTCAGGTAGGTTCTACCCATCCTGTCTGTCTTGAAGCTAACAGGATGCTCTTATTTTATGAGATGTGTTGAAGAAGTTTGTCCATGCACGTTCAGAGGGTTTTAATGTGTGTGGATTTCCTGAGTTATCTAAAGAATACTTTCAAACTTTGATTAAAATAGCCGTAATTCTTTCTAATTTGCATACTGAAAAGTCTCTATGATTTAGTCTTTGTACATCTGCTGGATGTTGGTGGAGATTGAGTACTTGGCTAGATAGACATGTCATCTGTGTTAGTTCTTAATCTTGAAGAATTTAAAGAAACATATATTGTCTAGAATGTCTTCTGCTTCTTTACTCAACCTCTTTTTACTCTTTCCAGTCTGGTCTGTCATCTCAAATCTGGCAGTTACTGAGAAGGGAATGTTGCTTGAGCAGGAAAAAGAAAGTCATTAAGCTTCTTTCTTTCCTAACCTCATGGAACTCGTGCAAATATTTTTTTTACAGTAGTTTCTCTGCTGGAGGTACAAACACACAACATACTTAAACCTCAAACCTGATCGGGTTGTCTCTCCCATCACATCAGCCTACCTTTTGTTTGTGCAAGTGTAATTTAAAACTGGGCTTCTGTTGCATGCTGCAGTGCTCCAGCCTGCTAGTCTTTAGTTTCTAACTCAGCTTTTCATGGTTAAATAGTCACGTATCTGAGTACTTCCCTTCTGCAGAGATACCTGCTAATGGATGCTCTTCATTCTGCACCTCCATTCTTCCTTAAAGGAGGAAAACCGCTGTCTACAGCAACATATACTCCCCCTGTGGTAAGGTTGGGTTGCTGCTTGTGTCTGCCTAGACTGACAGGTGTGCTAGTGCAGCTGTAGCCTAGTTTGTAGGTTTGGTATATCCAGTAAATAGCATTTGTGTGATAGTTTTAGCTTTATTTGTAACCCTGTACACAACCTACATCTAAAACTCCCCGTAAACTCTTCTATCTAAAATCTCAGGTCTATTAGATGTATTTCAGTGTATGCCATGGCAACTAATAACCAGTTGGGTTTTTATTGTCTGCAAACTGTCTTCAGACCTCAAGGCAGCAAGGTTCTGTGGGACAAGAGCTAGCTGCTCCATCGGATGGGCAGAGGAGAGACTCTAGGTCAACTGTGTTCCGGATTCCTGAGTTCAAGTGGTCGCTTATGCATCAGCGCTTGCTCACAGATCTGCTCTTTTCCATTGAAACAGATATACAGATGTGGAGAAGGTAAAATTTCTGTGTTTTATAAGGAGTGATCTAGGCTGGCCTTGCAGTTAGAATTAACTTGAGGTTTTGTCTGAACAGCATCACTCTGAATTCTACACTACATTTTAGTGGTGAATGTCAAATTGAAATCGAACCACATGGCTGTGGTCCAACTGACCCAATAAAAAGGAATGTCAGGATGAGGAAACAGAGTATTCAAGTGATTAAAACAATTTAAACTGAGGATGAATTCTTGTCAGATTGTAATTTTTAGGATGTGATTAAATTAACCTCCCAGGACATCATCACATATAGCTAAAATCCATTTCTAGTTTTGAAAATTGTTTTCGTGTTTAACAGGATTTAAGTTTTTGTGTTCCATTGACTTTTAATTTCTCTGAGAAGCCCTTAGTGTTTGCATTATTTTCCCAAAGGTTTAAATTCAAATCTAATTCACACTTCCAGGAAATTTTATTGTCTTGTTCGGTACAGTGACTTTTGCTCTAGCTAGTAACTGTAGACCAGCTAATAGTGTATCTTTATCCAAATGATGCTTAGCACATAGATCTTGAGGTTTTTATCAAGCTGTGATCTGGAGAGGTTTAAGAGAAGAAATGAAAGGTAGTTTTCAATTTAGATTAAGGTATGCCAGTTGACCCTTACAGTCATGTGATATTTGCTGCCCCACTGCTAACTTTTTTGGCTAGACAGATGTCAGGCAGAGAAGGAACTAAGAGTGTTGGTTGGCTGCCCACTGAATGTGAGCCAGCAGTGTGCCCAGGTGGCCAAGAAGGCCAACGGCATCCTGACTTGTGTCAGAAATAGTGTGGCCAGCAGGGCCGGGCAGGTGATTGTGCCCCTGTACTGGGCATTGGTGAAGCTGCACCTCGAGTGCCATGTCCAGTTCTGGTCTCCTCACCATAAGAAGGACAAGGAGGTCCTTGAGTGTGTCCAGAGAAGGGCAACCAGGCTGGGGAAGGGGCTGGAGGGCAAATCCTCTGAGGAGCAGCTGAGGGAGCTGTGGGTGTTCAGCCTGGAGAAGAGGAGGCTGAGGGGAGACCTTCTCCCCACCTCCACTGGCCTGCCAGGAGGGTGCAGAGAGGTGGGCGATGGTCTCTTCAGCCAGGGGACAGGAGATGGGACGAGGGGGAATGGCCTCAAGCTGTGCCAGGGCAGGGTCAGCTCAGATGGGAGAGAAAAGTTCTTCCCTGGCAGAGTTGTGGGGCTGTGGCACAGGCTGCCCAGGGAGGGGGCTGAGTCCCCACCCCTGGGTGTGTTTAACAGACAGGGAGTTGAGGTACTAAGAGATCTGGGTCAGCACAGGACAGGGATGGTTAGACTCGATCTTAAAAGGTCTTTTCCAGCCTTGTGATTCTGTCTGGTTTCAGTTTTCTGAATGTATGAAGATGCTAAAATACCACAAAAATAAATATGAGTTCTGATTACCTTATTTTATTTTTAAGCCATTCTACAAAAACTGTGATGGACTTTGTGAACAGCAGTGACAACGTCGTGTTTGTGCACAACACCATTCACCTCATCTCTCAAGTGATGGACAACATGATCATGGCTTGTGGTGGTATATTGCCACTGCTCTCTGCTGCCACATCTGCTACTGTAAGAAATGTCATTTGTGTTTGAAAATGTGTCTGTTGTGGTAGGATGCCTTTCATTGTGCAGTGTATTAACTATTATATCCATCCTTTGGGGAAACAGGAACGTGGGTGGGATGTTGCTACAAGCATTTCTTTCCTACCTTTATGCTTTCCCTAAGACAAATTAGGTGCCTAGCTTCATTGACCCACAGTGGTCTGGCATAGGATTAAATCCCAATACTAACGATTGGTCTGTGGAATATGACTAATTACTACTTTTGAATGTGACTGAAAATGGACTTCCAGCATGCATTTTTCTTCATTGAACTTGGAGGAATATCACCTTTGTGAAGAAGTAAATGTTGCTTTCAATTTTCTTTGTGTAGCATGAATTGGAGAATATTGAGCCGACTCAGGGACTTTCAGTGGAAGCATCTTTAACGTTTCTCCAGAGATTAATCAACCTTGTGGATGTGCTAATTTTTGCAAGCTCTCTTGGTTTCACTGAAATTGAGTCTGAGAAGAACATGTCATCTGGAGGAATTTTAAGACAATGTCTTCGTCTGGGTAAGCAAATAAAACCACTTAATGAGCATAGGAGCTTGAGGTTACTAAACTGTTAGCAATTGCTAGCTTTTTTTGGTTGCCTTTTTGGTTAAATCAAATTTAATTTAGCTAAAAAAGCATTGGGATCCTTTACTATTTTACTATCTCTGTATTCTGCAATGCATATACATGGAGTTCTTTTCCTCTTAAAAAACTTAAAATAAGATAAATGATGAAATTTGGTAGCCTGACTGTTGTGGATGCATGTTTTCATTTTATCCATGAAGATACTTCTTTCTCCAAAGTTCCTCAAATAGTCAAGGCTGAGAACGTCACATCTTTAAGAAAATACATAATTTTGGGCTGTTTGCAAAACTATGAACTTTTACAGTATGTAGGGAAGAGATTTAAATCTTGAGGCCAGTATATGATGGGGAAAGCTAGAGATGTAAATCTCTAAAGGAAGTAGGATTCACATTGGGCTGTAGCTGTATCTGGTATTACAGTGTGTGTGCATTAAATGGGATTGAAAGAAAGCAGTCATTACCTAAAAAAATAATGACTATTCTTGAAATGAGAACATATAAAGATCATGACTGGGTTCAGCTAGTTAATCCAGATGGAGAGTATTCATGCTAGTTGCATGCTGTAAGCCTTTTTGTAATGAAAAGTTGTGATTTGCATGAGTGCCAGAGCAGCTCAGAGCCTCAACAGTAACTAGCCTTCCTCTCCCTTTCTAGGCAATTAAAACTTTGTGCAGGTAGAACAAGATTTTTGGGATGCAAACAGGTATAGAGGTGGGGTAGCTCTTTTTTCCTTTGAAAATATTAGAAGATGAAACAGGTACAATTGTGAAGCTGGAAAAAAAATAAACAAATACATTGTGTAAATTCAGAACATGTCATCCAAGAGTAACAGAGCATTGTGAAGCAAGCATTGGCATTTGTTTCACTAGAGTATCACTTGTCTTTCTTCCTTGCTGGTCTATGAAATTTAGCTGTCTTCACTCCCTCCACCCCCCGTGGTTGTGTGCATGGTAAAATCTCAATGAGGGATGCTAACTTAACTTGCTTGGAAGTATCTGTTAGATACAGCATATCTGTTCTGATAGCATTTATTGATAATTGTAAGTTATTAATTTTGAGCATGTTTTTTTGACTATTTATAACTTAGGGAAGCAAAACAGCATTTTCCTGCTCTGTTCAAACTTTTAATTGAATTGATAAACAGAATTGTATTGTACATCTAACAGAGTGAAGGTTGCAAACCGTACTGTGTCCCTGAGTAATTCTTAACATTTCTTTTCCCTTCAAGTATGTGCAGTAGCAGTGAGAAACTGCCTGGAGTGTCAGCAGCATGCACAGATGAAACCTGCTGGAGACAGCGCGAAGAACCAAAAGTCAGTGCAGGGCTTTATGGGAACAGGAAAGTCTGCAGCAAAGGCAAGTGTAAGACCACATTCAGGAACACAAAAGTCAGGAGCTGTTGCTCTGTATAGGAGGATAAGGTTTTAAACTTAGATGTGCACCACCAATAATTTAATGGAGCTGAAGGGCATGAACACTGGAAATCCAGAAGTAGCATTTTCAATTACATATTTAACCTTCACGTTTAACCTTCCATGGTGAAATAAATGTGTCACAAGAATTTGCTGGGATTGTTTTTTTCTTTAAAAGATGGAATCAACTTTTTCAAAGGGTAGACAATGACAGGACAAGGGGGAATAGATTGAAGCTAAGCAAGGGAAGGTTTAGATGAGATATTAGGGGGAAGTTCTTTACACAGAGAGTGGTTGAGGGACTGGAACGGGCTGGAATGAGTGGTGGATAACCCGTTCCTGGAAGTGTTCAAGGCCAGGTTGGATGTGGCCTTGGGTAACTGTAGCTCCAGGCCTGGAGGTTGGTGGCCCTGCCTACGGCACGGGATTGGAACTGTGTGATCCTTGGGGTCCCTTCCAACCCAGACTAGTCTGTGATTCTGTGATAATACATATCTGATCATTGTGTTCTAGTTATGATATGATGTACAGTGGGTGACTGTACATACACAGTTTATGTAGGATGCTTTTATAAACACAGAATCTGACACAATGGGTTTTTTTTTCACTAGAGTCCAGTGGACATTGTGACTGGTGGAATTTCTCCAATACGAGACCACGACAGACTTCTGCAGGACATGGATATTAATCGACTTCGTGCAGTGGTGTTCAGAGATATAGTAAGTTACAAATAACCTTGTTTTCTCTGTAGTTAGATTTCTGCATATATCAGTTTGCTGAGCCCTTGCTATGTGTTAGGCAGCTTGGCTACATTGAATTTACAAAACCTGAATGTTGCTCATGCTAATTAGGACCACATAGTACTCTGCAGCTGTTGCAGTGTTTGGGCTTGGAAAGAGGGAGAGATGAAAATCACTGCCTGCCAATCAGGCTCTTTGATATGTTCCTAAGAGCTAATTCTCTGGACTTCTGCCTATTGTATGTTAAAGTATTGAGCTTAGTACAAATACATACTTTCACATGCTGTGCATAGCCAAACTGTTTATATATGCTATGTATCATAAAGATGTTTATGTATACTTTCTGAAAAATGAGTGTCTAGCTAGCTAATTAGATATTAGAGGTCATCTCTAATTCCTTTACTTCCCCTCAGAGGAACCAATTTGTGTGCATGTGCAGTAAATATGCATATGTTTTGTTTTTTTAGAATTGACTAAAATATCTTTGCCTTGTGTCAGCAACCTTAGAGCTGATATTGAGGAAATTGAGATTGATTGCTTAAAAAAACCAAACCACCTCTGTAAGCAAATCCAGCAGCTGTAATGGCTATGAGTCACTGGTGGCCATAAGCTGGGACACCAGAACTTACTTTACAGTAATTGGACTATTTAGCAAGTATAATGATTTACACAGTGACTTTTGTTCTATCTTGAATCATGAAGGATCTTTTGTTTTTATCTTTACAGCAATTATTGATTGAACCAAGGTTTTTTTCAACCCTTACTTCAGCATCAGTGTGTGAAAGAGTAACTGGAGTTGTATCTTCCATACTGGTGGTGATGACAGTAATTGCACTGGTTGCAGTCTTTAAGACCAAGCACATTTCATGTACTTGGTTTTAAACCCCAAGGCACAACCTCAACTTTTTTTGGCATATCTAATCCACTGGGTTTTCTGTTTCATATATCAATGGAAAAATCATAGAATCGTAGAGTCCCAGACTGGTTTGGGTTGGACCCCAAAGCCCATCTAGTCTCACTCCCCTGCCATGGGCAGAGACACCCTCCACCAGCCCAGGGTGCCCAAAGCCCCATCTAACCTGGTCTTGAACCCTGCCAGGAGAAGTAGTAAATTAACTTTATAGAATCCTAGAATCTCCTGACCTGGAAGGGACCCATAAGGACCATTGAGTCCAACTCCAGGCTCCCCACAGAGCCAGCCAAGTCAGAGCATGGGACATTATTTCAAGCAGTTCTGCAAACATAGCAGAAAAAACTGGATCACAACTTTGCAAGGCAGTTTCCAACTGCACTAAATAAAAATTCATCTAGTGAGATGAATCCTTACCACTGATGAGGACTCCCATCCATCTCATTCTATGCCTGCCTGATGCTAACCTGTTTTTAGCTTACTGGTTCTGCCTGGTTTTATGAACATTAAGGATTTGGGTCAAACCAAGGGAAATGCAGGTTGCTTCTTCAGCATAATGGAGAGAATTCAGCTTTTTTACCTAACTCTTAATAGAGAAGGTCTCATAAACTTCTCCTGGTGTAGCTTCGTAAAGAAGTCTCCATGGAATGTTGGCCTTCAATAGGCGCTACAATCATAATAAAATGAGCTTTATTGTTTAACTTGCTTTCTTGAAGTGATTAGAGGAAATAACTGGATGCTACCAAAGCCCTTAAGCACGCTACATGCCCCCTTCTCTTACTGATTGGTCAGGGAGGGTCCAAATATTGAGTCTTCCTGTGATCCTGAGGTGTGTGAAGCTTTGCTTCCATCGGCAGATGAAGGGGACAGGCTTAGGCCAAGTCACAACATCTGGGACCCCTCGGAGCACTGAGTGCTCTGGGAAGGGACCTGGCATACTTCAGATGAAGATTATTTTTAAGATTTTTCTTAAAATACCTTCACAAAGTTACAGCTGTCGTGCAAATGCCTATCTCCCAATTCTTGTTTAAATTGCATGTGGTACATCTGGACAATCTGATGATGAAATAAAACCTTAACACTGGTTCTGGAATTTTTTTTCCACTTCATTAATATTTAAGAGTTTATAAATGCTTTTGCAGTTTGGTTGAGAACACTTGCCTGGTTGTACTTTACAGCAAGTGCTGTTAACATCTTGGCACGTTTTGAGGAAATGTTATAGAGGAAACACCTGTAAATAAATAAAGGGGACCAGGTCCCTGTGCTAATTTGAAGCATGCAGTCAAAACACACAACCTTAGTTGAAGTTGTCATATTTGTAAATGAAAAAATGCAAGGATTAGTGCCACTTGAATACAATTGCTGTGTTTCCTGGCTTTATAGGTGAGACAAACTGTGACTAGAGAATATTGTTCTTCTGTTGTTGACATATCAGCTTACTCTCAGTCTGTTTATGGTAGCGCTGGGCATACTTTACAGAAAAATAAACATGCTGCTGAAATTGTAATGTAAAAATCTGTGTGTGTGTGTCCTGTTTTTCTTTCTTTTACAGGAGGATAGTAAACAGGCTCAGTTTTTGGCTTTGGCTGTTGTATATTTTATTTCTGTGCTCATGGTTTCAAAATACAGAGATATACTGGAACCCCAGAATGAAAGACGACCACCAAGCCATAGCCAGTCAATCAAGGAATCAGAGAATGAAAATAATGCAACTCCTGCTACAGGTGAACTGTTCATTATTTGGCCAACTGTGGAATCTTAAAATTTGGTTGAAGTGCTTTCCAGTGTGTATAGAAATGTGCATTGTCACCACTCAAACAACATTATAGAATCACAGAATCACAAGGTTGGAAAAGACCCTTTAAGATCATCAGGTCCAACTGTCCCTGTCCTATGCTAAACCATATCCTTAAGTACCTGATCTACCCATTTTTTTAAACACATCCAGAGATGGTGACTCAACCATAGCATTCAGTTAACCTAAGTATTTGTGTGGGATTTCTTTTGATCTGAGAAGAACCTAATCATTGCTGTGTAGGGGTGATTAATCTCACTAAAGTAGCTAAGTATTCACGAATTCTCATTGGAGAAACGTTTCTATTTTGCATAAGGTCAAATATACATAGACTGGCAGCTTTTTGTTTCCACTCTAAGACTTCTTTCTCCTTCTTTAGGTCAATCAATTAATTTTCATTCTTTGTTGAGTCAGTATTGTCTATTTCCTTGTCTCACTTTTTGTGTGTTACAACTTTTCAGGTGCCTCTAAAATGAGAAACTTTTCTGATTTGTTTCCTGTTAAATACTCACAAATAATGCTGGGTCTCTGAGTAGTCAAGAGGAAATACTTACAACTGTGTTATTTCACTTGTCACCTACTGTTGTAACTTCTTTAGGAGAAATGTGGGGAATGCAGTTCTGTTAATAATGAACCAAAAATGTATTTTCTCTTCTCTGTGTGAACAGACGTGGAAAACCCATCTGCTGCTCTTGGTGCTTCAGCCTCCTCTGAAGATTCAGCAAGTACAGCATCTGTACGAAGGAGGGATTCTGGTCTTGGGGAGGAACCAGCTTCAGGGCAACCAACCAGCTCTGGTGGTGTTGCTGAAGCAGGACCTCTGAGTGTCAGCGCGGGTCCGGATGCAATCAGTGAAGTACTAAGCACGCTCTCGTTAGAAGTGAATAAGTCTCAGGAGGGTAGAAGTGAGATGGGAGCTGAGGACAGTAAGCCTGCAACCTCTGTGCCAGCTGCAAAAAATGTCAATGTGAAGGACATCCTGAGAAGCTTGGTAAGCACACCTGCTGATGGGACTGCAGTGGATGCTGCCCTTCTCTCACCAGCCTTCCTCGGCGTTCTTGGCGATGGAGCTGCTGAGCATCCTGTACAGTTCCACTCCTTTGACAGGTAAGGCAACTCCTGAAGTATTTGTGCTGTTGTGTTGTGTTTAAAATGTCTGTAGGGAACAGAAAGATTCCCATTTCAGTTCACCAGATGTCATGTACAGCATCATTTAGTACTTAATATGATCAAGGTGCTTTGATTAACAAGTAGAACTGTTGACTACTAGTATCATGTAGGTTCACTGTGAAGGTGTGCTCTGCTATGTGTGGGATGCTGTGTTATGCTGCAAAAGAGTGTGGAAATGAAAATTGGCTGGTGTGGGTTGTACTTGAAGGTCTTGAAGCCAGCACCTCTCTGTAAGAGTGAACTCTTGTCTCTCCATACACAGAATCACAGAATCACAAGGTCGGAAAAGGCCTTTAAGATCATCAAGTCCAACTGTTTCCATCCTATGCTAAACCAATATTTAAATGGTTAACCATACATGTTACAGCTCAGAAGCAATATGGTGAGAGGGTCAAGAAATTGCCTAGAAATGACTGCAAGAGCAAAAGAAAAGATTAAGGGTGTAAACTGTTCTTTCGCTTTTCCAGTTCTCCTGTTGCTGGGAGTGTTTTCCCTCTTTTCCTGTTTTTTGTTTTTCCTGCTCTCCCATTCCTAGATGAGTGCTGCTGTCCTGTGCACACTTAGTTTTCAAGGACTCGGGAAATAAAATGGACACAATATAATTCACTGGAACAATGTGTAGATGAGCTTGTGTATTGATCACAAAGCTCTATTTGACTTCTGTTACTGTGGGCCTGCAGAAAATCCTGGCTTAATAGTTACAAATGGATCAAAACCTATCATCTAGGTGTCCTGCTTACACAGTGCTCTGATGTTGAGTTAGGAAAATGCATCTGTGTTCTGCCTTCTGGTGCTAAAGGCTGACTTGAAATCTCTTCAGGCTTCATTCATTAGGTATATCCCCGGGCTGTTTGATTTGATTTGTTGTAATAGCTTTTAAAATTTAATTTTAGTAAATATCTGCCTTGCTTAATACTCAAATGCTGAGGTGAATTGAAAATGGGGCATTCCTGCTTTCTTTCTTTGCCTTTTGAATTGAAGTCACTCCTGATGACACTTCTGGTGTCCACGATGTCTTGGTCTTGTTAGCTTCTTATCTTTTCCCTAGTAGGCCAAATTGTCTTTTACTATGCTTGCTGACTCTTATCTCCCCAAGATTCCCAAAACCAACAAAGAAAACAAAGAACAGAAGGAGGAATCCTATAACACTTACATTCCTAACTCTAGAAAAGCCATGGTCCGATCCTGAAATCCTACGGTTGATCTTCTGCAAGGGAATCCAGTGTTACCATACCTGTATCCGATCTCCTCCTCATTCCTCACCTTTCTCTGGCTCCATGGCTTTGCACTCTGTGGCTGCCTTGCTCAAGCTAGCAAGCTCAGATGAACCAAGAAGGGAGGGCAGCTCTCCCAGGGGTGTGGATGCTGCTGTCTCAACATGTCTTCTGAGATCAGATTGCTGTACCATGAGTAGGGGAAGAGATGGTGGCGGTTGGCTGGGTTAGGCATTGATGGTGTATGCTAGTGTTTGGCCCTGTTGCTTTCATCTCAAAGTAAATCCTGTGTTCTGCTCATGGTGCTAACTGGGAAGATGTGCTGTGGGAGCAGGAGGAGAGTGGAGGCAGAGGGGAAAAATTGGGAGAAGAGGGATGCTGAATGAGAACTTGTCACACCTGTCTCCCCGCTGATGCTCAAGCACATTTAGCACTTCCCCATTGAGACTTATCGTTTCTCTTTACAACCAGGGAGTGACTGATGGGAAACAACCTAACATCTTTCCTCAGGAAATTCTCACTGTTCCTTGCTGAGCAGTACTGATTTGAGCCACAAAAGGACGTTTGTCTGGAGAGCTGGTACAGAAGTGCAGGTTGCATTTTGGAATCGGTTTTTAGCTATTGCTGAACCTGAATGTTTGCTCTGCCTGTGCAAATCTGAGCTGGCTTGGTGTAAAGCAGGTTAATGAGACAGGGAGCTGTTGGGAACTTACAGTCCTGATATCTGACAGGGGTAGATTAAGCCTACAAAACCTTATCAGAGGAAGCTGATTTAATTTGGTGCGTACGCTAATGAAATGCTGGCCATTAGTAGCAGCCCTTCGGTCACTTGCAGTTCTGTGTTGTTTTTTCTTTGTGGTTAAAGTCAAATAAAAAAAACCCAACCTTGAGGTGCAGTGTGTTTGAGAAGCAAGTTCCTCTTTTGCCCCTTTAGTTTTCCTTGTGCAGTGATGCACTGTCCCAGATGGACCCCTCTCTCCTTTCTCCCACCTCTGAAGCCCTAGCCATTTGTAACCACAACTCTCAAAGTTCTCTCACTTAGCATTGAGCCATAATTGTTGTATCAGCTACCCAGAGGAAGCCAGTGTGGTGAATGAAGGAATATACACAGAGGAGTGAAAGGAATGGACTGTAGCAGACAGCACAGTGCTTGTGAATGGAAGAGCAGAGGGCAAGGGCTTTTGTGGGGGCTGTGTGTTTCTAAGGTGGCTTAATTTTCCATTTCCTTCCTTTTGAGGTAGACATGAGTATACTTAAAGATGCAGAAGTCTTACCTCTGGTTAATTATCACAGAATTGTATCATAGGATAGTAGGGGTTGGAAGAGACCTCAAGAACTTATTGAGTCTAACCCCCTGCCAAAGCAGGGTCCCTAGGACAGGTCACACAGGTCGGCATCCAGATGGGGCTGGAATCTCTCCAGAGAAGGAGACTCCACACCCCCTGGGCAGCCTGTCCCAGGGCTCCTTCACCCTCACCAGGAAGAAGTTCTTCCCCAGATTGGGGTGGAACTTCCCGGGCTCCAACTTGAGGCCATCGCCCCTTGTCCTGTCCCCACAGACCCTGAGGAGAGGCTGCCCATGTCCCCCTGTGTCCCACCCTTCAGCTATTGATCCCCATTGATCAGATCCCCTCTCAGGCTGCTTCTCTCCAGGCTGAACAGCCCCAGCTCACTCAGCCTTTCCTGGTAGGAGAGATCCTCCAGCCCTTTAATCACCTTCACAGCCTCCGCTGGGCTCTCTTCAGGAGATCCCTGTCAATTATCATCCAGTAGTGACATGCATGGTCTTGCATCTATGGTAAATACATTGATCTATGATGAGGTGTGGTGCTAACTAGCTAATAAATCAGTTAACAAAAAAGGCAAACTAACTGTGTATATTTAATATTTATATTTCAAGTTGTACAGACAGAGTAAGTTTCATGACCCTCAAAGGTGACTGTGTCTTTATCTAGTACAACTCTGCTTAAAATGTAATTTCATCCTGTGAAATGACATCAAGTGACAAAAGTGGGGAGGAATTGTACCAGGGAAAGAAAAACCTTTTCACAAGAAGCTATAATAGAGTTGGCAGTTGTAGCTCTTATCTCTCTGGGGTAAACAAAAATACTAAGGTACATTGGGAAAGTTTGGGAAATCAGGCTTTGGGATGCTCTCTTATTTTCTGTTTCTGGTTTATATTTATTATATTATTTGATGGCAAACACAAATTCTGTGACTTAACCTTCCCCCCCCTCCCCCTTTAAAAACACTTTGTTAAAAGTTGTTCCCATGTAGCAGTTTAGCAGTGGGGTATCTCTGGGAATTTCAAAGCATCTCTCTGATCCTGCATTTATCTCAGGAATGCTGTGTCAGAAATCAAAACTCTCCTCATATCTTAAGGATTATCAACTTCCCAGCCATAGCTGGAGAGTATACAGTAACAGCTCTGTGAGTGAAACCTTACTGAAAGGCTGCCAGGTTGGAAGCCTTTGCAAACAATTAGGTGGATGTGTTCATTCCCATGCCAAAAATCTTCTCCTTATCTTATGTGAAGATGCAATCTGGTGATTAGTGGGTGCCGGGGGTTTATCGTGATAAAGTTCAAGACTTGTGTTGGCTTTTTCCCAAGGTCTATAGGGACATGAATTAATGTCCTAATTTCACTGTGTCCTGAAACTGCAGTTTTCTTATTTAATAGTAATCTTGTAGGGGGAGAGGAAAAAAAAAATGATATGGGGGGAAGGGAGAAGGCTAATGCAAGCAAATTTAAACAAAACAGAAATAAAAATAACCAAAGAGAGATGAAATTTCTCCTCAGTTAGTTTAATAAAACCCATAACTTACCACTTGCCATTTTTACTGTGCAATTTAAAATAAAGTCTGGGTCTCTCCTGGCTTCTGCTGCTCTTTGTGGAAACATTCAATAATCACATCGTTACAGGAACCTGATGCTGAGGGTTCAGAGGAATAAAGACCCTTAAATCATGGTGTTGTACTGTAAGCTCACAGCTGCAGCGATGCTGCACCTTACAGAACAGATATGTTAATGAGCTTGTTTGTCTTTGTGGAGCATTGTAAGCTACTTAGTTTGGCTCAGCCTGTATTTATGTATGTCCTGGTTTTTGGCTGGGATAGAGTTAATTTTCACAAGAAGCTGGAGGGGATGCAGCCAGGAGAGCTGACCCAAACTAGCCAAAAATTCATAGAATCACAGAGTGCTGTGGGTTGGAAGGGATCTTAAAGATCATCAAGACTCAACCCCCTGCCATGGGCAGGGACACTTCTCACCAGCCCAGGCTGCTCAAGGCCTCATCCAACCCGGCCTTGAACACCTCCAGGGCGGGGGCAGCCACCATCTCCCTGGGCAACCTGGTCCAGGGCCTCACCATCCTCAGAATAATTTTCTTCCTAATATCCAATCTAAATCTAACCCCTTCCAACTTAAAGCCATTCCCCCTCATCCTATCACTCCATGCCCATCTAAAAATTCCCTCCCCAGCTTTCTTGTAGGCCCCCTCAGGGACTGAAAGGCCACTATAAGATCTCCCCAGAGCCTTCTCCAGGCTGAACAGCCCCGACTCTCTGGTATGGAATACCATAGATGTCATGCACAGTACGTGTGTGGGGCCTGGCCAAATCACTGCTCCTGAACTGGCTCGACATCTGGCTTTGGGGGTGAGCAGATTGCATTGTATATCATCCCTTTGTATATTCCGTTATAGGAACTGGGTTTGTTATTTCCCCCTCCCTTTGCTGTCCCAGTAAACTGGCCCTACCCCAACCCATGAGTTTTACCTTTGTCTTCCCATTCTCCCCCCACATCCCACCAGGGAGGAGGGATGAGCGAGTGGCCCTGTGGTGTTCAGCTGCTGGCTGGGGATGAACCCCGACAACACGTTTGTCAGTCAGTAGCATGAGTGTGCCTTTCTAATGGCTGGTTGTGGGATTTCACTTAAATTTAACCAAATTCCCTTTTTTCATATGGAATAAATACATTTTAGACTTCATTGATTTGGGCCTCAAATGTAAAAAGAATAAACTTACTGATAAGATTAAGCCTACTAGGCACAGGTAGAGGCAATGGATATCTTTAGATCAAGGCACATAAGCTGTGATGACACTCAGCTTTTCAGGCACACCAGCAATTTGCATTTGGCAGGGGCTGAACAGTCAAACCATTTGAAGTCTTCTCCCTGCCAAACTGATTTTAAAGTTCTCTTTCAAAATGGATTGTATTCTTTCTATCATCTCATCCCTTCACTCCCCAACCCCCCAAGTCCTCTCATGGGTTTGAGACTCCCATTCTTCCTTTTTCCTCGGGTATTTCAAGGGGGACAGAAGAGAATGGGTATTATCTACAGACAGGAGAGCCCAGAGAATGACACTGATGTGGCAGGCTGCTTTTTTGGCTCACAAAGTAGAGGTAAAAATAAGTCTCTGATCCTCTTTATTGGCCTTTTGCTTTTACTGCTCAGGAGCCCTGCAGTGGGCATTGTTCTGGGAGCCTGGAACAAGACTAACTTCTTTCAGGTTTGAATTAAACCCATTATCCCATAGGGAAATGGACAGACTGTCACCTGTTCAGTGCTAAGAAATGGAATGCTAAGAATTAAAACTGTATAAATTCCTGTATGTCAAGAGGAATCAGATCTCATTAAGTATTTTTAAATTATAGTGAGGTCATCAGTTTGGCCTGGCTCATGTTGTATTAGGAGTATTTGACACACACCCAAAGAAAATTTGTAACTTAAAATATATTTAAAATAATTGCAGACTTGCCAACTTAAAAAAAAAAAAACACAAAATTTAGGAAAATGTACTAAAAATTTTGGACAAATTTACAGATGTTTTGTATCTATATTGAAACAGAAGAGTCAGTGATCTGAAACCAAGAGAGCTTTGAATAAGTAAATCTTTATAGAATTTGGTAGAATAGATCATTGTTGTGTAAGCCTTTGTCTGCAGTGGAAGTCAGCGTTCAGCTCAGTGCTCTGTGCTCACTCAGCGGTGAGTAATTGTCTGCAGCGCGAAGGCTCCTTACGCTGCAGCGTAATTGGGACTAATAACACACTGACCTTCTGGCTAAGGTGTATTTATGGTGGCTGGTTCTCACTATGCCAGCCCTACATTTGTCAGTTCACATGCTGTGAATTCCTGCTTGAAACCTTAAATATTTAATTTTACATTAAAAAGAAGACGGGCATCTAGTATAGGCATGGAAATGAGGTGTCTAAAGTATGCATGAAAAGGAGCATGGCCAGCAGGTCAAAGGAGGGGATCCTCCCCCTCTGCTCTGCCCTGGTCAGACCTCACCTGGAGTGTTGTGTCCAGTTCTGGGCTCCCCAGTATAAAAAAGCCAGGGATCTCCTGGAGAGAGTCCAGCGGAGGCTGCGAAGGGGATGAAGGGCCTGGAGCATCTCCCCTGCCAGGAAAGGCTGAGGGAGCTGGGGATGTTCAGCCTGGAGAAAAGAAGCCTGAGAGGGGATCTGATCAATGGGTATCAATAGCTGAAGGGTGGGACACAGGGGGACAATGGGCAGCCTCTTCTCAGTGTCTGTGGGGACAGGACAAGGGGCCATGGCCTCAAGTTGGAGCCCAGGAAGTTCCGCCCCAATGTGGGGAAGAACTTCTTCCCAGTGAGGGTGAGGGAGCCCTGGGACAGGCTGCCCAGGGGGTGTGGAGTCTCCTTCTCTGGAGAGATTCCAGCCCTGTCTGGACGCCGCCCTGTGTGACCTGTCCTAGGGACCCTGCTTTGGCAGGGGGTTGGACCCCATGGGCTCTGGAGGGCCCTTCCACTTCCTACGATTCTGTGATTGTGTGATCGTTTTCATTGTAGTACTCGAAGTCTGCTTGAGATACACCTTAAGAACATTTCTAGTGTGGTGGTTCTTGTATCTGAACCTCAGAATAATAGATGTTAGAATACACAAGTGTAACCCCAAAGCATATAGTTAGTTGAAATGGTGTGATAACGTGAATGTTAAGGAATAAAATGTATTGATGGTTTCATTCCATGTGACATCTCTAACCTTGTGTGAGGTTGCTTAGTGTACGTTGATATTCTAGTGGGCTGTTTAGTCTGAGGTTGCTTAGTGTATGTTGGTACTCTGATGGGATGAGTACATGATCACAGATGGATATTAAAATATATTACTTGTGTAGATTGAAGGATATACACTCTGAGGCCCATTGTTGATGAGTGTTTTATTCACATGTACAGCGATATTTAACTTCTTAAGAAATACTTATCACTTTAGCTATGGAAAAAAGACTGCCTTACCTGTGTGCTGCTTAAAAGCAAGTGCCCTATTACTTGAGATAAACACATGAATTTTTAAGATACTTTAAGACAAATTTACCCAGTTTAATAATGTAATAAACACTCCATGTTTTCCACATAGTTCGTTTACAAGATTTGATCTTGACTTTTCTACTGTCACGTTCTTTCTGCCAGTTGCATACGTTTTACCTATATTAACATTTAAATAATCTTCTAATAGGAGAACACAAAGGAACAGTGATGGTAAGTGGCAACTATTTCTGTTGCATTTCCATCTAAATATTCAGAGGAAACACCAGATTACCACACAAAGCAAGCAAAACACAGATTTTGTAGTGTAAAGAAACGTGGCCAATGTTTATGCTTTAGATGCCTTAATTTGCTTTCTAGTGTGTGTGGTAAATTGGAACCTGTATGTGATTGACAATCAGAACTTCAGTGCCTTGAAGCAGACCTGGAAATGGAAGTTCCTAAAAGAAATCCTGTGAGTGTAATGCTGGGTGGTTACACCGTTGAAAGGGAAGATGTACATAGTAGTAACTACTACTTTACACATAGTGCAGCAATGTACAGCTGGAATGATGTTAAGTTACATTAATGGACTGGTTTATTGTTCTGGATCTATTCTAAGGGTTGGAATGTCATACCAACTGGCCAGAGGACGAAGTGCATTCAGGGCTTGGGGTTTCTTTACATCACATTTTTGGACCATGCTGAGCGCTGTTTTTGGCTGGGTGCTTCAGATTGACACAGTCGTCAGGAGAAGGAACCTTCTCTACTCACCAGAAATACTGTTGGTTTTATTTTGGCTGGAAACCTCAGAATCATTTCAGTTGACTGTTGAAGATCACTAAGATAAATTCTGTCCAGAACTGGTCTGAGGCTAGAAACAGCTTTATGGTGAGTTGCTCACAGCCTCTGTTTTTTTCTAAGGTTCACGGTTTTATTTTCACATGAAACAGCAGTTTCTCCAGCCCTGTACTCTTGTCCTTTATCTCACTGAATAGTCACAGAATGCAGCAGAAGGCTTTGGCTGTAGCGCATCACCAACACTCTGAATCCTTGAGCACGCTTGTAACTGAGGGGACTAAGATATAACAGGATCTTTAAATACATGGATTATTGTAGGTTTCAAATTTTTTTTTCCTTAAAAGCTAATTTTTTTCCTGTTTCCAGTAGTATGTGATAAGCAACCTGAGTTTCTCAGGAAACTTTGTGAGATGCAGGTGTCCTTTAGTCAAAACACATGGTGACTGTGTCTGGAATTTTGGAGGGCAAATCATATGAAGGAGCTGGGGCTGTTCAGCCTGGAGAAGAGGAGGCTGAGGGGAGACCTTCTCCCCGCCTCCACTGACCTGCCAGGAGGATGCAGAGAGGTGGGGGATGGTCTCTTCAGCCAGGGGACAGGAGATGGGATGAGGGGGAATGGCCTCAAGCTGCCCCAGGGCAGGGTCAGCTCAGCTGGGAGGGAAAAGTTCTTCCCTGGCAGAGTTGTGGGGCTGTGGCACAGGCTGCCCAGGAAGCAGGCTGAGTCCCCACCCCTGGGTGTGTTTAACAGACAGGGAGATGAGGTACTGAGAGATCTGGGTCAGCACAGGACAGGGATGGTTAGACTTGATCTTAAAGGTCTTTTCCAACCTTGTCAGTCTGTGAATACACATGTGCACACTTGTGTGTACTGTTAATAAGGCAGCACATGTTCTTTTGTACTCTGAAATCCAGAAACCTGTCTGTATTAGAGGTTTTTTTATTCCTTGAAGCAATAGAAATTATGTTGGCTCTGTTGCTCTACTTTGCAGCTGTCTATTAGTGCCGTATTCCTGGTCCTAGTGATCAGAGGAGCATCCTGAGACCCTTTTAAGGGTCTGGGTCTGGCTTGCCCTTTATGACTTAAAACACCACCTGCTTTGTAGTTGCTGGGGCTCTTGGTGGAGTCCAAGTAGGATCAGTAGCATTCCAATGACATGACCATTCTGTCTGTGATTGACTTGGTGGTTTTCCATTTAAAATTAATTGCATGAATTCCATGTTTTGAACAGACAGTACCTCTGTGTGCACAATTGCTACTACACGTGAACCAAAATTGGTCACTGAACATTCTCCCCCATCACCATGTACCCAATGTAATTGTGTTTAAGAATTACAGAATGTGGAAGGTTGGAAGGGACTTTAAAGGGCATCTAGTCCAACCCTTTGCAGTGAGCATCTTCACTAGATCAGGTCACTCAGAGCCCCATCAAGCCTGACCTTGAATGTCTCCAGGGATGGGGCCTCCACTACCTCTCTGGGCAACATGTTCCAGTGATCAACCACCCTCAGAGTGAAAAACATTTTTCCTAGTATCCAACCTAAATCTCCCCTTTTCCAGTTTAAAACCATCACCACTTGTCTTATCGCTCCATGCCCTTGGGAACAGTTCTTCTGCAGCTTTCCTACAGGCACCTTTCAGGGATTGGAAGGTGCTATAAGGTCCCCCTGGAGCCTTCTCCTCTCCAGGCTGAACCAGCCCAACTCTCTCAGCCTGGCTTCACAGGAGATGGGCTCCAGCTCTTTGTTTGTTTTTGTGGCCTCCTTTGGACATACTCCAGCAGGTCCATGTCCTTCTTGTGTTGAGAGCTCCAAAACTGGACACAGAATTGCAGGTGAATATTAGTAAGTGCCAAGTGGACAATTATTTCTGTAAGATAGTGGGTGTGCAAAGAACCTGAAGAAATATTTCCAGCTCGTGCCCTGAGATCTCATGGAGTCCACATGAATAGATAAATGTTCATAACATGTCTGTATGATTTGGGTTTTAATATTATTTCTTCAATTGGAGATCTGTACAGTAAAAGCACTTAAAATCTGCAAACATATTCACCTGGGTTTAAGTGTTTGACCATGAATCTTGGAGAAACATCCAAAGGTTTGCAATATGTGGGTTCATGTTGTACTCAGTAAATGTGTATTAATTTCCTAGCCCCTTCCAGGCATTTCCATGTATGTTGTAGAGTAGTAGTAATACTTTCCTGACAGTGAATGTCACAGCTTCTTGAGTGAGAGATCCCTTCCAGATACCTGCAGGACACAAAATTAATTGGCAATGTGGCTATAATTTAGGAGACAGTCACAATGTATGATTGTGTTCATGTGCATTGTTCATGTTTCAGGGAAACTGGCATGAGTGGAGGAGGGACATTCCTGGTTTCAGCACATTGTCTTGACTTGGGGCTCAGGTGTCGTCGCCTCTACTTTTTTAGTGTATAGTTAACATTAGCAGTCACCCTTATAATGATATGACATGTACAGCCTGCAAGTATGGGGCCTGCCTACTCCTGCCATTAAGGAGGGTTGATTTAATCAGTAACGTAGCTTCTGTGACATCCTTTGGACTGAAGAAGGGAGTCAAATAACCATCCTTTCACCCCCTCCCCATTCTAGCAAGAACTATTTTAGAAATATTTCAGTGAACTTCTTTGGCTGCTGTTATCACACCTGAATTTGGGTGAAGTTTCTAAGTTACTTTATTCAGCCAATGAATATTTTAAAGCTATTAAGGGAATACTTTCAGTGTGTTGTTATAGTACTGTCAACAAAAGATGTGATTAAATAAATTGAATGTTGAAGACTTTCGGCTTACGGTTAACACCAGGTAATTAAAAGTAAGCGCTGCTGTGGGAGTGCATTATATATCAGCTGTACTCTTTACCTCATTAGCTGGGTTTTTGCATGTTTATGGAGCTAACTTGCAATTAAAAATGCCTTTAACGTATGCTAACATAGGCCTTTTAGGTATTTGGAATAAAGCACTGCAATGTAATTGAAATTGGTATAGCATAAATAGAGGTCTTGGTAACGCGTGAGATAAATCTCTGTGCCTAACTTGTCACTTTGCATCTTTTCCTCCTGTGTAATCTGTAATGCTGACTCTAAGGCCTGATGTTTAACTTGTGTAAGAGATGGAGAGTCTCCCTTCCACTCCAAAGAACACTTTGATTTGTTATATAAGTAAAACTTCACTGACAAGATACAGTCAAATTCATGCTGTAGCTGTATTTTCAAAGGTGTGTGAATGTTGGTGCACACGGATATGTTAGGATGGTTTTTTAGCTGTAGTATATCCTCCAATTAGTCTTCTCTTCTGTGTTAGCATGCCAGGAGCAGTATGCTGTCAAGGCATAATTTCTTCTCAGCAAGAGTGGTTGGGCATTGGACCAGGTTGTCCAGGGAGGGGGTGAAGTCACTGTCCCTTGAGGTATTCAAGGAATGGTTGCATGAGGTACTTAAGGACATGGTTTAGTAAGTCATGTAAGTGCTGGGGGATGGTTGGACTGGATGATCTTGGAAACCTTTTCCAACCTTAGTGCTTATGTGACACTGTAGTACCTTTTGTAAATAGGTGCTGGAAGTTTAAACCCAAATTTTAGGGAAACCAAAGTGAAAAATAAACCTGCTTGCAGATCCCTTGTCCTACTGATCTTCTAACCATGTGCTTGTGTTTCAGGGATTTTGCAGGAGTGGATGAGGTATTAAAATGTATGACAAAAACTCAACAAGGGGGAAGTGTCCTTTAGGTTAATGTACATTGACAAAGATGATGGCAGAAGAAAATAGGGAATGACAGAGAAGTGTATGTGCTGGATGTGTAAACAAAGATCACTCTGCATGAACCTTCATACAGCATTACTTACCAGGTTTTGTCTTCACCTAGGAGTGTCGTTGTACCACCGAAGAAATCAACTCTTTCCTCATCTGCAGCTGCCATGGGTGTTCCTACAAATGCTGTCAGTGTGGTTTCTTCTTTAGATTCAGCCCAAGCCGTGGATTTGTCAGGAGAATCTCCTGGTGAGTAAGGGTAAAACAAACAGCTTAAATCCCAGCTCTTCCTCTCTTGATTCTCTCTTCCTCACCATTCACTCTGAATACAAATGACCAAGTGGTTTTTGTTGTGTTAGGTGAAAGTGAGATGTTTTTCAGTAGTTCTACATATCTCAAAACAATGTAGATGAGAATAATTGTTATTGAGGCATGAAGTCATTAGTTGCCTTCCATTGTAATACTAATGTGTGTGTGTATAATCTGTCTATGTGTAAGAGTCTTGCTTATACTAATAATATTGATACTTATTGCTGGTTGTATTTTCTTGGGGAAAATGTGCCAGTAACCTGGGAAGATGGTGTTTTTACCCTTTTTTTGCTAACTACTGGAGTGTTTGTTGTCTAACGTCCTAAACTACCGAGTTAGACAAAAGGACCTTTGAGATTCTTGCATCCTGCATACTACTTCACCTGTATCTTTGTCTTATGTCCTCCCATAGCAGCCTGCAGGCCTGCATTAGCTGTGCCTCTAACAAAGACCCATACCAGATACTTTGCAGGGAATTAGACATGACTCTAGGTTAAACTGGACCAAATATCAGTGGGTTCACAAATATAAGAATTCATCATTTCTCATATTTTTGAGAGCTTATCCCCCTAGATGATTTTATTATTCCTGGGTTTGATGCTGTACTCCACAGATGTAAAAACCCAACCTGTTCATAAACAAAGAAATGCAAAAATAGTATTGCAGTAAAAAAAATAAAATCATAGAATCATAGAATGGTCTGGGTTGGAAGGGACCCCAAGGATCACAGAGCTCCAACCCACTGCCACAGGCAGGGCTACCAACCTCCAGGCCTGGAGCTACACAAGGAAGCCCAGGGCCCCATCCAACCTGGCCTTGAACACCCCCACAGATGGGGCACCCATCCCCTCTCTGGGCAACCTATTCCAGCCCCTCGCCACTCTCTCTGCAAAGAACTTCCCCCTAACATCCAATTTAAACCTTCCTTCCTTTAGCTTTAATCCATTCCCCCTTGTCCTGCCATTATCTACCCTTTTAACAAGCTGATTCCCCTCCTGTTTCTCTGCTCCCTTCAGGGACGGGAAGGCTGCAATGAGGTCCCCCCACAGCCTTCTCCTCTCCAGGCTGAACCAGCCCAGCTCCCTCAGCCTCTCCATAGGGGAGCTGGTCCAGCCCTCTGAGCATCTCCGTGGCTCCTCTGACCCCTCTCCAACAGCCCCACATCTTTCTTGCACTGGGGGCCCCAGCTCTGGACACAGGACTCCAGCTGGGGCCTCCTGAGGGCAGAGCAGAGAGGGACAATCACCTCCCTGTAATCCTAACCTTTTTTGGAGTTCTTTTGCCTTCATCTAGTGGAAGAAATGCAAGTATCTGAGCCATATTCTTCAGAAAGTCAAGATTTCTTACAGTTTTTATAGAGCAGGCATGCTATATTAACTCCTTTAGTATAAATCCAGTGTATTTGAAAGCTTACTTTATGTTCCAGATTTTTCTTTATGTAAATCATAAGTTTATTTATAAATCCTAATGTATTTGTCCAAGGATAGACGTGGTACTGCTAAGTAGGACTGAAAATTATATACAAGTGTTTCCAATAGCTTTAGCCTGAGGTCAGTTCAGCGTTGATGGTAAAGTAATTGCTTTGGACAGTTTTTTCAGCAGGAACAAAATTGAGTAGGTTGTTTATAAGCCAAGTGGTCCTTTGAACCCCTAGTCTCTCTGGTCGTTCTGTATGAGATAAATGATGTTTAACCTTATATGCTGTGTCAAAGGCATGGTTTTCTACTTAGCCCTGTTAAAGTCACAAGGCTGTGGGGGATCTCATCACTGTTTGTGCCCATGAAGTTTAACATCAAGACTTAGACCTGATTTGCATCTTAATCAAGGAAATCTCAATCTGTGCCTGATCGTTGGCTTTTCTTTTCAACTTTTGAATTTCTTGCTTCCTGTTATTTTATCAATTTACGTTGAAATTGCAAAGACTTGGGGAGAAAAATGCAGTCCCTTGTCATGTGCTCTAGTACTTGTGTGCCTGGAAGATATTTTTTTGCCATCTTCAAGTGCCCATTGCATTGCATTGCATTTTTGATCTCAAAAAGGTTTTGCTCCATCCATGATAAAGGAAACATACTGAAATCTAGTCTGTCCCTATTCTTTGTAGAAGGGAGAATCCATCTTGTCACTGAAATTGTAGGAGGTGGTACTACACTAGTCTAGGAGGGGTGTTTTCACTAGGAAAATTAGTTACTGTCTTTCAAAATGTGGCAGTTCTTTGGGGGAGATTGGCTTTGAGCAGCTTATCTGGTTTTAAAATAATAAAACCTTACCTACATTGGAATTGTTTAAAATAATTGTTAATTTGTTAGCTTCTTCTTGGTTTGCCCAGGTTAGATGGGGGGCTTAATCACTGCAATTTCTGAAGTCAGTATTCACTTATTTCTAACAGAAACAAAACAGATGAAAATTGATTTTCAGATTTAGTCAATCTTTTAAGAATGTAGGGGGTGGGGGAAGTGCTCCTGTGCCTGTAGAATGTATGAGAAATCCAGACAATAAACAATACTGATGAAGTTTGTAACTGTGTGACTTCCAGCATGTCTGGGAGTTTTGGCAAAAATTGGACATGTAATCTGAACTGATATGCATAAAAAGAAGCTAATCAGGGTTAAAAATAGACATGTTTAGACTGGCAATCTAATTAATCAAAAGGAAAAGTAAAGGGATAAATGAAATCATGCCTTAAATAGATTAAAAAGTGAGACTGGCTTTTTTTCTCCAGCAAAATAATGGCATAGAAACAAAAATTTTACAGAGTTGGAGTGGTGTAAACTAATGTTACTCAGGTTAATTGCACACATTTAAGTTTGATAGAAAGGTACATAAGCATAATTTGGGAGTAAGCTTTATATAGAATGTGAACATTCTTCACCTGTGGATGTAATACTGAAAATCATGGTCTGTACTGAAATACTGGTCTGTGTGTTTCAAGACGCCTCTGCTGTCATTTATGTGTGCTCAGAATTACTCAGCCTCCTGCCCAGTACTTTTTCCTGAAGTTTGTGTCTTGCCTGTAGTTCAGGGGCTGTGGGTATCTCAGATATTTAACCCTTAAGATTGGCTTAAGCTCATATCAAGTGGATGTGATGTGTCCTGGCCTACCAATACAAAGTGTTGACAAGTTAGAAAGATAACTATCTAACTTCACTCTGTTCCTCTGATGCTTTGAAAGAGGGTGGAAACATGTTTTGGCCTCAGACAACCCAGCCTTTTTGCTAGAGGTTTTTCACTTTCCTTCATTCAGAGTATTTCATAGCCCAAAAAACCATTTCCTGAGCACAAACGTGCCCGTAGCAACCTAAACTTGCCCATCAGTACGTTGCTGACAGCTGATGTTGGGTTGTTGGTCTTCTAGGATTGCTGCTGCAGTTATTCAGAGAACTTGGAAATCAATGGAGAAAATAAAGCCCCAATCATTTGTCTCTTATGGAGGGCAGTTTATTAGGCAGCAGAAACAGTCTAAATAAAGTTTATTAAAATGGCAGAAGAGCATGTTTATTAGCAGTAACCTAAAGAGAAGGAATTTGAGTTGTTTATTCCTTAGATCAGCTCACAGGCTGAATGGTGAGCTCTGACACTGAGATTTTACACACGCTACATCCAAGAAGGGCTACAGAAAAGGCAGGGCTGAAGTTTGGCTAGGCAGGACTTGGTGGATTTATACTAGTGGGATACAGGTTCACAGAATCATAGGGGTTGGAAGGGACCTCCAGAGCCCATGGGGTCCAACCCCCTGCCAAAGCAGGGTCCCTAGGACAGGTCACACAGGTCGGCGTCCAGACGGGGCTGGAATCTCTCCAGAGAAGGAGACTCCACACCCCCTGGGCAGCCTGTCTCAGGGCTCCCTCAACCTCACTGGGAAGAAGTTCTTCCCCACATTGGGGCAGAACTTCCTGGGCTCCAACTTGCCCCTTGTCCTGTCCCCGCAGACACTGAAAAGGGGCTGGCCATTTCCCCCTGCATCCCATACTTAAGATATCTATAAACATTAATAAGTTCCCCCTTAGTCTTCTTTTCTCCAGGCTGAACAGCCCCAGCTCACTCAGCCTTTCTTCATAGGAAGCAGTTTTGTACAGTTTCAGTATAAAACCTGTTTTAAAGCGACCTCTCTTTAAAGAGGGCGCCATTGTTTGATGAAATCTGTTTTGTTTTAACCTACAGATGTGTTTATGTAACAGATCCCTTAAATTAGCTTGTAAACCCTTTCATTGTAGTCTTGGGTCCAGCCCAGAAGCATATTTTTGAGTGAGTTCATTATTTTAGCACAGATAAAGGGCATCAGCCTATTTATGTAGGGTAGATCTGTTGGGCAAAACAAAGAGGTATGGTTATTTAATTCAACTCTCTGTTGTGGGGTTTTTTTTTTTTATCCTCCTCTCCATTTTCCCAGGGTAAAGTATATCATGGACTACTTGGGTATTGCAAAGTGGACCTTGTAACTGCTCATGCAAAAGCATCGGGATCTTGCACAAGGAGTTTTCTTCAACAATATTTTATTGCCAGAGACATTATTTGTTTAGACCCTTAGGGACCTTGAATAAACAATAAGGTTTCGCTGTAAAGGGTGCTAGACAGATGATCTATTTGCATTTTCTTTTATGTTCTTGCAAATGTCTGTAAAGCTGTCAGTTTGAAGGAGCCAGTTTATCAGTGAAAGGATAAGGAAGAGATAACTCAGTTTAGTTCCACATGTTTGAAGTAGCTACTGCACTTACCCACATATGTGTTGGGGATGAAAATATGCTACTGAAGTGTGTTAGGTTGTGGGTTGATTTGGGTTTTTTTTTATTAAAGGCAGAAAAAATAGTTTTTTCTGACTCCCAGATGGCTTTTTGTTATTTCCACAAACAAAATTTGAAGGCAAAAATCACTGTGCCTAACCAGATCTAACCCACCCTGAACTTCTCACCTGTGATATATCAGAGATTCACCCCTTTTAGTGAAATATATCTGCATTTGGAATGTGGATTTCAGTGATGATAAGCATGAGGAAATTCAGGCCATAAAACATCCTTACAGAATCTTCAAAAAGAGTATCAGTTTCTATAGGTGCCTACCTTATGCTGTTGTCAAAATCAGATTATAAGCACCTTTTCTCTTATGTCTATATTGAAAAGTTAATTTTAATTTAAAACCTTGTAGAGTTTTACATTTATACCTAATCTGTTACGCACACTTTTGTTTTGATTTCTAGAAGAAATAAAAAACTCATGTCCTATGTTGTCAGTACCTCCCACTCCACCCATTTTCCCCAGTGCCACTGTGTGTAAAAACAGAAAAACATAAAGAACCCTCGACCCATCCCACAAAATGAAGCCAAGTTACCCCAGATTGAGTGTACATCTCGTTACTAACCCCTGATGGATATTATGCCCTTTCATAGTCCTTGCAGATGTTTCCCTTGTTTTTTTTTTCCTAATTTTTCCTTCAAATTATTTTGCTTGTGGCCTGGATATGACATGGAATTATTTAATCTCATTTAACTGTCAAACTTGCACTACTGTGCTGTTGAAGTCATCTTTTATACTGATAAAGTGATCCTTCATCCTACTATGGTGGGATTTTAGTTGGACATAGTGTTGACTTTCTAACATAAGGGTGTCACAGATTTGCATGCTGCTTACTACCTATAAAGCTTTTTACAAGATATCCTACATGTGCAGTTTGCGTGTTGAGAGGACTTAAGGTCCTCTTAATTAAGTCCCCTTAAGAGGACTTAAGAGGTTTTGAAGGCTTTGGGTACCATTTCATATTTGTATTCTCTTGGACCACCTATAGCAGCCTCCCGATTTCCCCTTAGGGACCATCTATGGGATTAACTCCAATACCAGCCATGCAGAATTGAGATTATTTTCAAGTTAGAGGGACTTGTTTGAGTCTAGGGATGATAGCTTCTTAGGAGAAATTGTAGTGAAATTATCTAAATAGAAAGATCATAATGAGGAAAGGGAAGAGGGAGGAAGACTGACTGGCTATTAAGCATCTCACAGACGAGTAGGGCCTTTGCAAATGCTGAATCATGAGGCTTGTTGCCTTTTTGAGCTTCAGTTTGGCTTTTTCCATGGGAAAATTCTAATTTTTGGTGCATCATTTGACTGCTTTTCCTTTGGGAATACCCAAAATACTTTGTGGTCATTTGGCTGTGGAAAACTAGATCTAAAGAAATGGAATTACATCCATGAAATTATAAAAAATATTTACCAAATATGTCTTTGATTTGCCTTTATTAGATAAATTATTTAGGAAACAGCGCCGAGAAGATTCAGATTCCACCTTGCTTTCAGCTAAAGCTTTGTTCCCTCCTTTCATGCCCATCTTTTTATATAGCCTGCTCAAAATTCCTTCCTGACCCCATCAGCCCATGCAAAAGTCAAAATAAAAGCTTTGTGTTGATTCCTCCTGTCTATGAAGAAAGAAAAATAAGACTCAAGCTTTTCACCATTTTGATGCATTAATTTTGTTTATTAGTATCTGTGAAGCAAGATTAGAGGAAAACACCTTCCCTGGGTAGGGGGAAAAACTAGCAGCATCATACAACCAAAAAAACCCCCACAAACCCCCAACATGTCTGGGGGAAACGCTGTGTGCCAGTGTTCCAGAGAAGAAATTTGAACTTTGTCATGAGAAATAAAGTTAGTATTTCAGGGATATGCCTTTGCTGTCTTTTTTTTCCAGTTCAGTCAAGTAGAAAGACTTCACAGCTGACACGTTTTTGGGAGACACTTTCAAGATCTTAGCAGCTTATTTCCAGACAGGTTGCATTTAACTCATCCCACTCCAGTGTAGGTGGGACAATCAGGCGTTTTTTTCTGTAGCCCTAGTTCTGAGAAGGGTCATATCTCTTTGCTAAGGTAGATGTGAGAACTGAAATGATTGAACTCTTCTTTTCTTTCATGCTTTTTTTATTTTTCCCCACTCTGTTTTTCTCCCCCCTCCCCCCACCCCCCCCCCCCCACCCCTTTCCAGTAGCGTAGGAATCTGAATCTGGCAAGGTGAGAGGGAAGAGAATAGGACAGGGTCTAAGGTTGGATAGAGATAGGATTGCAGATGGACTAGAAGCACTCGTGCTCTTGGGAAATGCACAGTAATCTGTCTGCTAAGATTCATTCCTCTCTCTGGTTTGGAATGCAATGCAAGATTTGTGAGTCACCGTTCCTACCCTGGCAGCAAATATCTGTGAAACCTCTGCCTGTCTTGCTTACCCCCCTCTTCATCATTGCTAATACCAATCCATACTGCAGTATGGAGGTTGTATTTCTCTTTATATACAGCAGAATTTAGTATTTACAGACTCCTGCCCTGCTGATGAGAGCCATGTAGTGTCAATTTGACATAACACAATTGCTTTTTTTTGGGGAAGCATAGGATACATAAATGACCCAGTCTTTCCTATCAACCTTTGAATAATTGATGTCATAGATGAGGTTATACCACTGCCATCATGCTAATGATGGTGGCAGTGCAATGGAGAATTTTTATTGTAGCTGTCTTTGTCAGAGTCCTGGAGTTGCAGAAATTTAAGCCAGGCTGTTGAAAATGCCCACTCATTTTGTTTTGACACTAATGTGTTGTAATTCTAGACAAAAGAATAAGGGTTTTCTGTGAAAGTTAATCGAAATTGGGCAACCTCTTGCAGTAACCAAAAGAGATGCTTTCAAATATTACCATTTGGCTTTATTTTAGTATAAATTAAAATTTGGCAGGGTGGCTGGACCTGATGATCTCTCCAGGTCCCTTTCAACCCCTATGATTCTATAAAATTAGTTATATTAGTACATTAGAGGAGTATTAGGGATGTAAGACATGGTGTTCACTGCTAAAGGTTATAAATGCTCTTAAACTGGTTCAGAAATAATCATGGCCAGAAGGGATCACTGGAATTTCATCTGACCTTCTTCACAAAGCAAACTGGAAGTCTTCCTTGAATTCCTTTCAGCTTGGGCTAGAGCACAATTCAAAGCACTTGCTGTGCTGTACCTGGCAAATATGAATGGGAGCCTTACAGCAGAAAAAAGGTTGGGGTACAAAGAGGTGCAAGTCCTCTCTCTCAGAATCACAGACTGTTAGGAGTTGGAAGGGACCTTGATAGATCATCCAGTCCAACCCCCTGCCAGAGCAGGATCAGCCAGACTATATCCCACAGGAACACATCCAGGGGGGTTTGAATGTCTCCAGAGAAGGAGACTCCCCAACCTCTCTGGGCATAGTTGAAGACCACAGTTTCTCAGAGGATGAGCTCAAAAGCTTCAGTTTCTGGACCAGTTGTCTAACTTCTGCTGTGTTTTCTTACAGAACTCATTTACTTATTACTTTCCCTTTTAGGAAGGGGATCATCTAATTCAAAATTGCCATCTGTCCCTACAGTGTCTTCAGTGCCCGAGGATTCTGCTTCAAATATGAGGTAACTTCTCCAACTGAACATCTGAACAGGTGCCCTGTGGCTCACATTTTTGATATTTAAGTTGATACTCAGATTCCACATTACTTAAGAATGTTGTTTTGCTGATGTTCCATACCAAATGAAGGTTTAGGAAAATACATGTGTTGGGTTGTTGATTCTTCCTTCTACATGTATATCACTTAAATGTTGCAAAAAAAACTATGCTCCTTTGTACAGAAGTTCAGCCACTTCCTCCTTTTATTAATCACGTGTATCTCTCTACTAGTATTACAGACAGGCTTGAGCATGCTTTGGAAAAAGCTGCCCCACTTCTGAGAGAGATTTTTGTGGATTTTGCTCCCTTTCTTTCTCGGACTCTTTTGGGCAGCCATGGGCAGGAGTTGCTGATAGAAGGTACAAGTAAGTTTCCATTAAAAAAGTATGTATTTTTAAAAATTGTGCTTTGTTTTACCTTGGAAATCCAATGCTTCTGTGGGGTTTTGTTTGGGTTTTTTTTTCTGTCTCTGCCTTAGAAGCTTTCTTCCTACCTTCCCACACAGTGTTGTCCCCTGGATTTCACAGCCTCCTGTTCCTTCGGTCTTCAGTTCTCTGAGGTCATTGTCTTTGCCTCCTCATCTTTGCCATCTCTGCTACCTCTTTGCCTCCATCTCATCTCAGATTTTCCTATTTGTGTCCAGCTGTTGTTGTCTCTTCCTTGGTTTTCCAACTCTTCCAGGGAACTGTCCTATAGAAGTTGGTGTATGAAATGTGTTTTGGGTCAACGCTTCAAAGGAAAGAGTGTTGTGTAGAAAGCAAAGTACAAAGGCCCTGAATTTTTACTGTGATACTGGAAGAGATGGCTTTTTAGGAGCTCTGTCAGAAAGCATGTTATGGTGTATCTCTTGCATGTGAATCTCCTTCTGTCTCTTTGGTTTCTAATTGGAAGGCAGTCATAAAGGACAGAGGAATACTTTGTCAGTATTGAGAAATTCCAAGAGGAAGATTCATGTGAACAACGACGATTGTGGCTGTTCCTGGTGTTGATTTTAAATGATTGAGCTTGAGATGATTGAGTTTTCTTTCTGCTGATGGGTTTCTCTCTGTTTGAATTCAAGGCTTGGTTCTGCAGTGCAGACACTAATGTCCTCAATTTAAAAACTCAGGTTTATTGGAACACTGAATTTTAAAGTTTGTTTTTAAATATGGCTAACATTGTCAGAAACACAATTAGAGCATCACAAGCTCATTAAGTGTTTTACTGGAGACTGCTGATAGAAAAATGGAGACTTCATTAAACTTCACTCTCATTAAACTTACTTAATTTAGGAATTCCACTTACCTACATTTTGGAGTAGGAAATAACAGGAAGAAGTACATGAATTATCTTGTGTAAGACTGAAAAAAGTGAGATTCTACTTCAGATAACACATGTGGGCATGTATATATATATATTATATATTATTTACGTAATGTGTAATGGAAGCTGGCTTGTGAACAAATTTATTTCCTTCATTTAATAAGAATACCAGAAAAGAGGGTTTTGCTCAAAGGTTTATTTTCCAGGGAAGCAAATATCCTGTTTAGTTCCATGTTTTTTTTGTCTGAAGATAAAGGAAAGACAATCTGGTTTCAAAGTATTTTGACTTTAGTACCTATTACATACACAGAGAAATGAGTATTTCATAGCTTGGATGACCAAAAAAAGCAGGAAAATTATTGGGAATCTACAAAAATAAACACTCAAAAGCAGGGTTTTTTTGGCCTAAAGCCAGATATAGACAAACCCAACCCAAAATGTGAATACAAAGAATACTGGTAGTCAAATTAGTTTATAAACAATTGAGAATATATAATAGGTTACTGCTTGCACTTCTGCTAAGGTTTAGTGTGGGGTTAAGGGTCAAAGTACTAATAAGAGTGTTTGGGATGTCTGCTGCCATGAAACAAAATGGAAACTTGATTGATAGCTGGGGGCTGAAAGGAAAACGCGCACTGGAGAAAGCAAAGGTCATAAAGCCATTTCCCTTCTCTGCATATATAATGACCCAATCCCTCAAGAAATAGCAAAATGTAGATACAGTGGATTAATATAACATATGTTAACCACGCTGCTGATCATTCTGACGTCCAAACATTTATGAAACTGTGAATAATGGAGGTAATGCATTACTATTAGCCACATCTTTAGATGCAAGGCATCGAATTTATGATCTCCCTCTCATTATATATATAATAAAAGTATGTACTTTTATTTTGGGCTGATAAAGTGCCAAATTGAACTGGGAGTGGTGAGAATTTCAGCTTTCTTTTGATAGTCAAAACTGCTTCTGTTCTATTGTGCTTCACAGTAGTTTGCCTTATAGCCAGTACAATACAAGTATGCATTTATATATACTTCTCTATTTTCCTTTTGTAGGTCTTGTGTGCATGAAATCTAGCAGTTCAGTTGTGGAGCTGGTGATGCTTCTTTGCTCTCAGGTGAGGTTTAAGTAACAAGGTGGTCTGAAACTTTGAGCACAACGGAAATCAGAGTTAAAATTTTACTTCAAATTTTGTTTCAAGTTTAAGGCTATATGTAATGTAGGTCTTTTGAGTAAAAAAAACCCCAAACAACATACTAATTATGTCTGTTCAGTTGTAAAGAGAAGATACTAAGGGTTTTATGTTACCTTACTATTGAGCATTTACATAACCTTGGTGGTGGTGGGTCTAAGTAATTCTATGCTGTCATTTTTGTAAGGCAAACTAGTATCAATAAAATAGTAAGGTTACAGAAACAGATTGATTTGTGCATCTTGGCATGTTGAATCCTCTGGGATGAATAGAATTTTTCCTTTTGTGTAGAGGTTATGGAATGAGGGATAAATACTTTTGAAACCTTGTCATTCTTAATTGATTTGACAAGCACTAAGAACTGCAGAAAAATTTAAGAAAGCAACCCTGGTTGTCAGCAGTTTGGGGCATTTTACACTGGAAAAGGCAAAGGGATTTTAGATATTTAAGAGCCAGAGAATAGCCTGTTCCCATGGTTCTAAAAGAGCCAGAGCCTAAGGAACTTTCATAAAATTTATATGCTGTATTAATTTGATTTTCTTTTTGTATTTATTTCTCAGTTGTAATTAAATGGCAGACTGGTTTTATTGAGCCTTTCTTTCGGTGCCTTAAAAAATGATACCTTTCTGGTAGTAAATTCCCCTACTTAAAACTTTAAAATAGCCTTTTTTAATGGGAACAGTATTGGTCTGGAGGTCAAGGGTTCTGACCCATTTCAAAACCTTTGACCTTCATTTACAACCCTTATGCTTTGCTTGCCTGACGAATAAGGATAATGCAAAATTAATGTTTCTTCACATCGATTTATTCATTTTAGTGCCTATATTGCCAAATTTATTTAGAGTGTGCTGATAGACATTTCATGAATACAAATGAAAGAATCATAGAAGGTGTGAAAAATCGATAGTCTGCATTGTCAATAAAGTGCAATAAGAACAATTACTTCTGGAGATTACACCTAATAGATTTTACAATGAACTAGTGAAGAGTAGTTATGTTTTCTAGTGAGCTTATTATTAGAGAACGTATCTAGAACTTTACTCATCTAATTTTCCATCTTTCTTGGGACATATATTTTATTTTAATATATAGATTTAAGAATATATATATATATTTCATTATATAAATAAATATAGAGACATGATATGAATATTATATAACATATAGCATGATAATCTATAATATTATATTATTATATAATATTTATATACACTTAATATATATTACATACATTTTATATATTTTACATATATTTTATCTATTTAATGTATATATATTTTTTATATGTATTTTAATATATTTAATATTCCTTTATGGAACTTCTGGGGTTTAGAAGTAGCTATTTTACCTATGGCAATACTGGAAATGGACATGGTGACTTGTAGAATACCAATTTGCTGCTGATTTAAATAAGAAAAGAATCCTGGCTACCAAGAAATCCATGGTCAAGTTGTACTGTTGATTCATTAGTGTGTTAGAGTAAAACTAATCTGAGTATTAAATATGTGCCTGACAACTTGGAATTACCGTTTTAAAAATTAGTTTTCAGTATCAATGCTGCCTGTATTGATAATTAGTGGTTGACCTTTCCTTCTTTTTTTTTTTTTTTGGTGGTGTAATCTAATCTTTTTTGGAAATCATGTTGTGATCTGTACTGTACGTCACTTGTTTTGGTGTTGGGAAATGGAAAGGATAAGGAATAAATGACGTGCTCTAATGCATCTATTTGTCATACGTGTCACAATGCCACTTAATGCTAATCTAATCAAATTGAGGATATCGAGATTGCTTAGCAGCCCTGGTTGCAGAGACTGAGGTTTTTCTTTGTGAAATAGTAGAAATAAACCCAAGAAAGTACAAAGGCCTCAAAGTCTTTTTAAAGTTACATAGCAGCTGTAATTTTTTGGCAGAATATGAAAAATGATGTGAGAAATGAATCTAAAATTAGCTCCAGATGTATACAGATTGTTCTGGGGTGATAATTACATTTTTCACTTTGAATTTTCCTAATTCAAAGAGGTCAGCGTGGCAATCACAAAAGTGATTTATTTTGTTAAGAAGTGAACTGTCTTTTGCTACATGAAAGCTTGAGAGATATGAAATTGAATTTCAAGTCGACATTTTACAGATACTGGGAGGAGATGGGGTTGAGCTTGATTGATTTTATTTTTTCCTCTTTTTTTCTTTCCTTTTTTTTTTTCTTTTCTTTTGGCCCAAGATAGGGTGGGAAGTGAAGTGATATCCTTTTGCTAAAATTTTAATTAATTTTTAAGAGGAGATGGAGAGGATGAAGTGCCAAAGATCAAAAGATCAGGTCAAAAACTAGTTTTTAATCACATAAATAATGTGGCACAGCTACAAAGTAAGTATCTGCAAATGTGATTTAAAACTTCACAAATTTGTCAGCCATCATTTTATGAAATTGAAGGATTGCTCTGATTAATATCTCTGGTGGGTTTTATGCTAAGCACTTTCTGAAAATTTGTTTTGAACCTTGTGTATGTGAGGTAAGCACTTCGATTGTTTTTCTTAAAGCGTCTGAAATTTTTCTGATGTTTATTTAGGGTTTTTTTTTGCTGGCATATCTTTTTTTTTCTTGAAGTGCAAAAATTTGAATGTTAATATCTCACAAGTAATTTTTTTGTGAAAACTGAAAACACTTTCCCAGGTGAAATTATTTAAAAAAATTAAATTAACAAGGTACCACTGTGTGACGGTACTGAAAGTGGCTGATTTCTTCTCTTGTTTAAAGTTCATGTGTTTATGAAAAAGACCATTGCTTTTGTGTTTTAGTTTTGTGCTTATATGTAGATACATGGTTTTATGTTTAACACAAGGTAAAAAGAGAAACAGGTTGTTTTGAGGTCCAGCCAAAAAGTCTTTTTCCAAGTGGAACCCAGTTTTGTGTTTTGATAGACACGCTACATTTTAAGACGTGTCTCTGTGTGTATACTTACATTTATATAAATCTATCAAAACATAAAGAAATCCTTCATTTAATATTACTGCAAAGTGTTCCTGCTTATTTGACATTAATATCATTTTTGAAAGAATTGACGTTGCGTTCAAGGCCACTTTATAAAAGCATTGTGTTGCTCATCCTAATTCAGCCTGACACACATTCCAATAACACTACCTCCCTTCCAGGGTTTTAAAACTAAATTTATGGCTGAGCATTGTGAAGTGCATCATTTAAAAATGGTTTCAACCCAAAACATCTAATAAATAAATAATGTGTATGGCTACTCAGTAGCAGACTTTCCAGACTAGAAATCATTCCATCGGATACTCAACAGTCCACTATCGGAGAGGGCTGTCAGATAAATCTTAGAGTAGCTGCATTCATGTCCTGTAAATCACATGTTATTGTCTGAGCCTTCTGCCAGGTCATCTATTCTTTTCCCATCTATCAGAAATGCATGCAGCACGGTGAACCTAGAAGCACCATCTAGTCTGGCCTGGCATCCTGTGTCGGGGTAATTAAACCAGCCGAACGAGAGAAGTCCCGTGTCTGTTATCCCTCTTAAATGAGTGATGTCAGGGTGGTAAAGGTGCTTATATTCTATTGCTGCGTGGGGAAACTGTGATGTCACCCCCAAATAAAGCATTTTCATCTCCAAGGACTCTCACTCCACGCCTAAAACACAAAATGGGGGGCAAGTAGGAATGGGGCGGGTGTTTATCCGCAAAGCAATTGGATAAACTTCCAGTCTTTCCTTTTGTTTGTCAGATGTATTCTTGAAATGCAAGACTAGGTAGGAAAAGGTGTGATCCTTCCATGAAAGTATTAAAGGTATCCCTAAAGTATTAAAAGTCTCCCTATCTGGAGATATTCAAGACCCGTCTGGACGCCGACCTGTGTGACCCGTCCTAGGGCCCCTGCTTTGCCAGGGGGTTGGACTCGATCTCTGAAGGTCCCTATCCAACCCCTATTATTCTGGGATTCTGGGATTCTGTATCCTTCTTGTGAAGGGATTAAAAACATTTATCTCTTGCTCACAAACATGAAACATTTGTCCTATTGTTGTAGCTCCAAGGTGAGGAGGAACAAAAATAGGTGAAGTAGCTTCCATAATTTTCCTTCGATGCCTTTGAACTCAGAGAATTTGCAGCACTTGAAAAATGCTGCTTTCTGTAATAAATCAAGTGAATTGTCAGTGGAATATGTGTAAAAGAACTAATTAGGTGGTTCTTGTCAGGTCCATCTTTGACTTAAGAGCTCTTTCCTTCTGAATCTAAATTTTCCAGACCGTAAAATAACCTTACACTGACTGACTCAAATACTGTTCGGCCCTTGTGATATTTTTCTACAACTGGTGGAATGCCACCCAACCTGTTTTTAAAAGTTTTGAATTAAATATTAATGAATACTACAGCAACTTTTATGACCCCTCCAGTGCTGCTACCCGTATGTAGACCCTGCTTGCTGGTTCAAGGTATAAAAGCCTCCTGGGTTCCTCCTTTTGTTGTTTCAAAGGGATTAAGAGCCCATTCCTGATAGCTCATGGCATATATAAAACCAAGACCAATGGTTTAATACATTTAATCTCTAAGTATTTTATCTTCTAGAAATATTAATATGATGTATTGCAATAGAGGTACATAGCTGTAGCTATTAGATTTATATTGGACCTTGATAAAGTGTATCTCTCCTGGGGAGATGGAAGAGGGAAGCATAAACTCTGATAATCCAGATTTTTTTCAAGCACAGTGATAGCATCTGCTCGTTGGGCCCGATGAAATATGACAATTGAATGTGTCTTGTGCATTTGGAGAGAAAAGCGTGATCCGAGGCAGTGTGTGTGCATCTTCAAAATCACAGAATCATAGGGGTTGGAAGGGACCTCCAGGGATCATCAGGTCAAACCACCCTGCCAAAGCAACTCCCTGGCTCATATAGCACAGGTGGGTATCCAGAAGGGTCTTGATTATCTCCAGAGAAGGAGACTCCACACCCCCTGGGCAGCCTGTCCCAGGGCTCCCTCACCCTCACCGGGAAGAAGTTCTTCCCCAGATTGGGGCGGAATTTCCCCTACTCCAACTTGAGGCCATCGCCCCTTGTCCTGTCCCCACAGACACTGAGAAGAGGCTGCCCATGTCCCCCTGTGTCCCACCCTTCAGCTATTGATCCCCATTGATCAGATCCCCTCTCAGGCTGCTTCTCTCCAGGCTGAACAGCCCCAGCTCACTCAGCCTTTCCTGGCAGGGGAGATGCTCCAGGCCCTTCATCCCCTTCGCAGCCTCCGCTGGACTCTCTCCAGGAGATCCCTCTCTCTTTTATACCAGGGAGCCAAGCACTGGACACAACACTCCAGCTGGGGCCTGACCAGGGCAAAGCAGAGGGGAGGATCCCCTCCTTTGACCGGCTGGCCACACTCCACTTGATGCCCCCCAGGATCCCATCGGCGCTCTCAGCCCCCAGGGCACACTGCTGGCTCATGGCCACCCTGTCATCTACCAGGACCCCCAGGGTCAAAATAAAGCAGAGGCTGGGTAGTAACGTCAAAGCAGAAAGAATTGCACGGTGAAAGTTGGTGTTACTGCCAATGTAGGCAAGCTTACAGGCCTTCAGCTCTGTTTTCTCTTGTCTGGCTCACCAAAACAATGGTTAAATGGTGAAATGTTTGTGGAAGGTTTTGCTTTAGCAGGATCTTTTTTGCATGCTTCTGAGCCACTTTGCTACCACGTTGCTACCAGATCCTGTTGCTAGGAAAGAAGCCAATATTAATCTTTCACATGAGCAGTACCGTAGCTGCATCATACCTCATCCTTTGAGAAAGAATATTAATTATTTAAATAATACTGCCATGTGGTCATGCACACACAGAAACAATACGTAGAGTGTTTCCCCTGAGGAAGAGCAATAGGACGGTAGTTAAGATTCTGATTTTTCAGCAGATTTGCCTCATACACCCACCCCTTCTCCAGCCTGGTACATTAATGTGTGTAAAATGCAATAGGATCTTCAGGCTTTTCTGAGTAGCCTGTGCTCAGAAGAAAGCTTTTTGACAGTGATCCGGAGTCATTACATGGAATCATGGAATTGTAGGGTCTGGAAGGGACCTCCAGAGATCGAGTCCAACCCCCTGCCAAAGCAGGGTCCCTAGGACAGGGCACACAGGTCGGCGTCCAGACGGGGCTGGAATCTCTCCGGAGGAGACTCCACACCCCCTGGGCAGCCTGTCCCAGGGCTCCCTCACCCTCACCGGGAAGAAGTTCTTCCCCACATTGGGGCGGAACTTCCTGGGCTCCAACTTGAGGCCATGGCCCCTTGTCCTGTCCCCACAGACACTGAGAAGAGGCTGCCCATGTCCCCCTGTGTGCCACCCTTCAGCTATTGATCCCCATTGATCAGATCCCCTCTCAGGCTGCTTCTCTCCAGGCTGAACAGCCCCAGCTCCCTCAGCCTTTCCTCACAGGGGAGATGCTCCAGGCCCTTCATCCCCTTCATAGCCTCCACTGGACTCTTTCCAGGAGATCCCCGGCTTTTTTGTCTTGGGGAGCCCAGCACTGGACACAACACTCCAGGTGGGGCCTGCCCAGGGCAGAGCTGCTGGACATGCTCCTTTTGATGTACTCTCAGAAATGGATTTGTGCAGGATGCTCTGAAATTTTGTAAGCCTTTGGGCTACTTGGAGGTTTCAGTTGATTTAGAAGATGGCTTTTTTTTCCAGTGTTTTACTTACATAGGGAACGCATTATACTGATGCTCTGTGATCTGCTCTGATTTCTAATTTACTTTTAAGTGCAGTTTGATGTGATGGATAACTATAGTGATCGCTGTGATGTTTTAATTGAATTGAGTATAAGTTATCTAAAGAGCTTATGTCACTATGAATCCCTGGCAGCTGAACTCAACAGAGGCACCAAAACAATGCCCTGGTTTAGCTATGAAGAGAATAAATGCTGTTTGAATACTTTTTCTGTGGCCCAGGTGTTAGATGATGATATTTTAATCCAGATAATGTTTTCCATCTAATCACTTTGTGTTCTAATAGCTGAAAATACATTTTAAAAGGACCCAATAATCCTTTAGATTCATGGTGTGAAAAATATGTATGTTATAGTGCAGGGGGTAGTTTTTGTAAGTGCCAAATGACTTTCTATCAATTTTAATGCATGGTCTAATTTCCTTTTGTTTAGAAGATATGAGGAGTTGGAACCTTTTCTTGTTGTACTGTGTGAGATCTGCCAACGGGATCTTTGTTTTTCCTAAAGATGAATGTAGGTGTATTGGAGTAAAAAAACCCAAACCACTTCAGAAATAGATTGCTTTTGTGATAAAATGCTTAACTTTGTTAGTCAAATTAAAATGATATATATATTAACAAATAAAAATATAAAAAAAGGGTTCCTGAAGTCTAAATTGGTACATTTGGGAAGACATGGCATGAGTCATGCCATAGGTGTTTGCTTGGTATTGCAAGCTGCCTCTGCAGTGTTACGAGGGCCACCAAGATGATGAAGGGAGTGGAACCCCTTCCTTATGAGGAGAGGCTGAGGGAGCTGGGCCTCTTCACCTTGGAGAAGAGATGGAGTGGTGACCTTATTAATATTGATAGATATGTAGGGCAAGAGTCAGGAGGCTGGAGCCAGGCTCTGCTCAGGGATGGCAGCGATAGGACAAGGGGCAGCGGGTGCAGCTGGAGCAGAGGAGGTTCCATGGGAATGTCAGGAGGAACTTTTTCCCTGTGAGGGTGAGGGAGCCCTGGGACAGGTTGCCCAGAGAGGTTGGGGAGTCTCCTTCTCTGGAGACATTGAAACTCCACTAGGATGTGTCCCTGTGTGATTTAGTCTGGGTGATTCTGCTCTTGCAGGGGATTTGGACTAAATGGTCTTTCAAGGTCCCTTCCAACTCCTAGTGAGTCTGTGATTCAATATATCTGTTTGAGTATGAAGGCACTGTATTGAGATGCACAGAAAAATCCTTTGCCTCCAAACGTGCCAGAGTATCTTATTATTTATACATTTATATTTGGCTTGTGCTTTTTTGAAGAATTTGAAGATTAGAAGAATATCTGCAAGCTGCCTCTTCTGTTGAGATGAGGTGACTGTGGAAGGATCTGAGAGTCTTCAAGGTCATCTTACTGCACAGATGGTTTACCTTCTGTAGCCACAACTTCATACCAAGTGGAGCTATTGATAAAACTGTGTAAAACTTAACATTTGAAAACATGAAATGACCAAGCACATTATTAATTGTTACGTAGGCAGCAGTAGGAACATTCCTAGTGCACTTTTGTAACAACCACTGAGGTATAAAATGGAAGATTCTTATCTTACTCTTCAAGATGCTGTTGGATGGGAAGTAGTTGGCAAACATCTGTTGAGTTTTATCTGCAGTGCTACTTCAGGATATTTTCTGTGAAGCAGTTTTACATTGTAAACTATTTCCTTTTCTAAGACTCCTGTTATTTCCCCCTGCAATGTATATTTTCACCCAGAATAACTTAGTTTTGCAGGATTGAGACTGTGGTCAAAATTAGAGAGAGGGGAAGGTAGATCCTGGAGTAGCCAGGGACCGTGATACCGGGTTGCTCTCTTGTGATAGAAGATACTTAAATTTCAATTATTTTTCTGGTAATAGATATTAGTATCACAAAGTTGATTATTCTGTCAGAGGAAAAATCTCAGCATATCCTCCCAAAGTAGCTAGTAGTCCAGAAGCTTAATGGTCTTTGCCAGGCTTGTGGAAGAGTCCAGTTTTGAAAGAAACTAAGCTCTCTTGATCTGTACAATCTGTGTGATTCATTTGTGGTGTCCTTGGGTGCAGTTTCCTTCTTTGGCTGCCATACATGAAGACATCAGTTCCCTAAGGTCTTGGTCTTGGGTGTAAAGTCCAGTGCTTCTTCATTCTCCTGCATTGCAAAGCAGTTGATACCGACACGGTGAGCTACTTGGCTAGCGGTCAGGAGGATTAACTCTGGAGAACTGAAAGGCCTGTTCATGAGGGCATGTAGCAGTAGGACAAGGGATAACAGTTTTAAGCTAGGAAAGGGGAGATTTAGGTTGGAGATCAGGAAAAAATTCTTCACTATGAGGGTGGTAGATCACTGGCACAGGTTGCCCAGAGAGGTGGTGGAGGCCCCATCTCTGAAGATACTCAATGTCAGGCTCTGAGTGACCTGATCTAGTGAGATGTCCCTGCTTACTACAGGGGATTGGACTAGATGACCTCTAAAGGTCCCTTCCAACCTAACACATTCTATGATTCTAAGATGTAGAAGTGCACTGTCTGTGGAATCCTTTGGTACTTGGTTTTTAGATACTGTTTTGTCAGTAATTTCCCTCCTCATGAAACAGAATTGTCAGATACTCGGTTGCTTGGGTTCTCCACGACACTTCATATATCTGTTTTGGTTTGTTTTTTTTTTTTTTTTTTTTTTACACATAGTGTAGCTTCCTTCCCAAGTGGGAGTTTTTCCTTCATCCTGGAGGATCTCACTTTGGGGGATGAGAACATACCTTCACAACTTTCATCCTTGGTGTGTGTCACTGAGCAGAGTATGTGGAATATTTACAAGTGGCTTACTCGTGCTGAGAATAGTTTGCTGCTTGGTTCATTGAACTATGTTCAACAAGAATTTTATACGATTTAAGTGATTGAAACTGGAGATAACTGTCTGAAGTGCAAGTCTGATAAGATTGAAATAAATGGAAACAGCTGGAAAAATCTTTCCTTTGAACAGGAGTATGTTGAAATTGCATTCAGCATAGATTTTTATTTTCCTCTGGAACTACATTAATTTAATATGTTCTGTGTGAAATTCCAGGGTGATATAAAATTTATCTGTTGGAACTTCACTCCTACTTTGAATTCCTGTTGCTTTCAAAATTATTTAAAACTTTAACTACCTGTAATTGCCTGGAGCATTCCACTTGTTGAATTCCATGGAATTGCTTGGAGAGCTCTCCAAAATGCTTAAATAGGATCTTCTTACAAAGTCTTATTAGTCCTCATCATAATCACTGAGGTTCTCACTTCTCAGGTCCTACTTTAGTTTGCTACACTTAAGATATGTTTGAGCTCTTGTCTTTTCTCTTGATTGCTTCAGGAATAATGTGCTTTCACAGAATCACAAGGTTGGAAAAGACCTTTAAGATCATCGAGTCCAACCATTCACATCCTAAGCTAAAACATATCCCTAAGTACCTCATCTACCCATCTGTTAAACACACCCAGGGGTGGGGACTTAGCCCCCTCCCTGGGTAGCCTGTGCCACAGCCCCACAACTCTGCCAGGGAAGAACTTTTCCCTCCCAGCTGAGCTGACCCTGCCCTGGCACAGCTTGAGGCCATTCCCCCTCATCCCATCTCCTGTCCCCTGGCTGAAGAGACCATCGCCCACCTCTCTGCACCCTCCTGGCAGGGCAGTGGAGGTGGGGAGAAGGTCTCCCCTCAGCCTCCTCTTCTCCAGGCTGAACACCCCCAGCTCCCTCAGCTGCTCCTCAGAGGATTTGCCCTCCAGCCCCTTCCCCAGCCTGGTTGCCCTTCTCTGGACTCGCTCCAGGACCTCAATGTCCTTCTTATGGTGAGGAGCCCAGAACTGGACCCAGCACTCCAGGTGCAGCCTCACCAATGCTGAGTCCAGGGGCACAATCCCCTCCCCAGAACTACTGGCCACACTACTTTTGATACAAGCCAGGATGCCCTTGGCCTTCCTGGCCAATGTTTAATGTTAGTGTGGCCTAGAGGTAAGGATTTTACATGTGTGTCTATCACTGGCTACATTTAAAACAAAAAAAGAATTCTGATAGAATATTGTTTCTTGTGTGAGACTCTGAAGTGTGTGTGTATAGCTGGTTTGCTTAGTAGTAGAAATCAAAGAAGTTTAGAACTTAAACTTTGCTTTAGCCTTAAGTGTGTCTATAGGGTGGAATGTATTTGGAATAATTTGTCAATACTACATGAATAATAAGTGACCTTTTCTAGACTTAATGATGCAATAAGCACTTTATAGTTATATATCCTGATGGGTAATGGTCTCAGAATGTGAAATGTGTGAGCTGGTGCTTTGGCTTTATCTCCTTATATCTTTCCATAAAATTCTTAATCTAGGGGTGTTTTAAAGGGTTTTCCCACTCCCCAGTTTGGGGGTGGAATGTATGATGTGGGATTTTAAAATGAGCAAGAGCTGTGATTCACAAGTTCACAGAATTGTAGGGGGCAGAAGGGACCTCCAGAAATCATTGAGTCCAACTCTCCTTCCAAAGGAGTTTCCTTAGGACAGAGTTGGGGAGAGATGAGTTTTCCTAACGTCATTTTACTGAAATACAATTGTTGCATTGTTGCCTTCAGTAAAGTTTTAGGGAGGAAAACTGAGGATTTTTGGAGGGTTTTTGGGTTTTGTTTGTTTGTTTGTTTGGTTAATTTTTTCGATCTTTAGTGGTTGTTCTGTAGGTTTTTCAGATTATTACAGGTTCTTACTAAGAAAAAATCTCTTACGAAATAAAAATTACTTGAATTTGGTCCGGTTGGACTCAATGATCTTAAAGGTCTTTTCCCAATCTTGTGATTCTGTGAATCCAGGACATGGTGTTGGTGTGAGTTTAATGGAAAACATGTCTTCTGCAACTAAAAATATTAGCCTTTAAAACTGTATTGCTGAGAATGTGTATGATTAATGTATACATGTTTTTATGGGTAGGGAGGAGAGTGGTTTGTCTGAGGTGAATGTGTATCTTGGGTGTGTGATAGGGGAGCAGGACAGCTTCGTTTCCATGAATGTACCCTGCTGCAGATGTTCAAAACTAGGGGAATGTAATTTAGCTGCAGAAGCAAGTCTTTTCTGAAGGAAAAAAGGCATCCTGTTGCTTCACCAGCACACTAGGACTTAAAACAACACCACCATTTAAGGTGAGTTCTGTGCAGCGAGAGCACACCCCGCGGCTTGGCAGTCTAGTCAGGAGGATGATCCCACGCTGACTTTATAACTAGATCTTTGAACAATATTCTCCTGGGTGGTAAATGCAAAACAAAGTAATATCAACTGGCACTTAATTCTGTGAGCTCCCTGCTGATGGAGCTCTGCGCCGAAATGGAACTCTTCCTGACAGGAAGTCAGCCGCGAAGTGTGGAGACCTCTGAAAATAAAGTGGGCTTTAATTTGACACCCCGCTGTTTTACAGCAAGTCTGTTTAATTTGAGACTTGGGGAAGGGGGTTTTTAATGGAGGGGAGGGGTAGGAGATTATGGAAAGTTCAGTGAGCGGCGAGGCTTGTTGCTGGCATTATACTAATTACAAATAGGTGAATGCTCTTGTTCGTGGGAATAAAGCAAATAATACGGCTCCATTTCCAAGCAAGACAGCTTAAGAAACTTTGTGATTTGGGGAGCAGTGCTGTTGACTCAAAGTTCTGGTAGGAGAAGCTTTGCACAGGGATGCTCTTCAGGTTATTTAAACTTTAATCATACTTACACTCATCTGAGGCTTTTTGCACCCCTCTGCAACTGGGAAAACATCTTGTCTGATCAAGGGACTTGATGATGCACTAATCTTTCAATGTATGTTTTAAGAAAACTTAATTGAAAAAACCCTTATAATTCAGATTATGCAGCAATCCATCAGATATATTAAGGTGCAGGTCTGTCAGGCTTTAGATCCCAGCTTTGTGCCAAATTTGATTCTGAAGAATCAGCTGGATTTGTCAGTGTCTCAGTATTTGTGAAGATATTTATTTCTATCCAAACCAGAAATGTTTTTTTGGAAAACTTGTTGGGTGAGTGCAAGGAAGGATTTGCATGTAGGGACAGATGTGAATAGAGCCCTGTGCTGCTGGGCGTCGTGTAACCGGAATAATGCTGAATGGAGACAGCAGATGCAGGGTGAGGAAGGGGAAGTAGCATGCAAGTAAAGACTAACAGAAGACAAACATGATCGTTTTTCTGCCTTTTTTCAGTGATTTGATTTAGCTTCCTTTTTTTTTTTTAAATATTTTCTTAAAAGATCTGCAAAGGATTACCCAAGGAAATTTTAAGGGGCAGGTTTGAACATCCTGTTTTTCGAGTGAGGAGGTGGGATTGCTTTGTGTTCTTTGGCTCCATTCCCTCAAAGGTGTGACCATCGTAGGAATCTCATTCGTGTGCATTCATTTTGAGAGCTTAGGTTGAAACTAAGCTACATTTGGAGAAAAGGGAAATGGAAAGGGGCTTTTAGTTCCAAAATAATATTTGCTATGTATATAATTGAGTTTTTTCTTAGTTAAATTTATTTAGTTAAAGCTTATCAGACACTGGAGCAGGAAGGTTGTCGCAATTTGGTGGCGGTAATGATGAATGTTGCGATTGGTGGCATCAGTTCATTGCTACTAGTGCAGCAGTGAGTGTGCTGTGCTTTTTCTTGTCCTTTTAATTAGTAGCCTACCATAGAAGATAATTTTTCCGTGCAGTGGTTTTACAAAAACTCAAATTAAAATCACAGATAAATAAACCACTGAAACAATGAGGCAGTTGCCTTACACTCCTGCTATTCCTCAATCTGTTTTCCTTTCTCCATAAAAACGATGCGAGCACTGTTACTTGGTTATTTGGATCTCTTCCCTGTGTTTGTCTTAACATTTTCCCTTTTTCTCACCTCTTTCTTTTCCTGACTTGAGTCCTCTGACTTACAGCTTCTTGTTTCCCATTGCTGCATATTTACAAAGCAGCTCAGTCCTTTGATTTCTCAATTAATAGTTAAGATTTCTGTTGTTCTTACTCTTCCTGAAGCTACTGTTTTCCATCTTGACATTGAAAATAACCAATGGTTAAAGAACCTGAAGAGGAAACTGCAGTGGAAAAGGTTTGTTGCCAGATGAACTCAAACCTGACCCCTAATTTCGTTTCACAAGGAGTCATGGCAACAAGCCTGCTGGTAGGGGAGAGAAAGGGAGAGGCAGCTCAGGCAAATTGCTTCCTCCATCAGAAACGGCGTGCCTGAAATCAGTGATCCACTCCTTCAGTTTTTCCCCTTTCTCCACTTTGTTGCTGTATTGGGACTGTAGATGAACCAGAGTTTAACCCAGACTTACCTGTTCCATCTTAATGTGACACTGGGTCTAGGGGTAAACTTTTACTCCTCAAGTCATGAGTTCAGTGGCTATAAAAGGCGTGTAAGCAGTGCTTCATGCTCATACCTTTTTGAAATTGAATGAGAAAAAGAAGTTGGAGTTACTACCAATGATATTTTATTGATGCAGACTGTGATATTTTCATAATTTTATGTGAACCTTTTGATTAAGCCAGTTAGACTGGGATTTTAGCAATAAAACTTTTGGTATCACCATCAATTGACAACCACGCCCTGTATGTAGTACTTCAAGCTGCGCGTCGCTGCTATAGGTTGTATGTGCTGTAACTGTACAGGTAGCTTATCTTTCATAATGCTGAGTCTTTTAGGATTAGATTTGAGTTGTTTGTAGAGAAGACAACTGTTGTCGCTTCATGGGCTGTCTCATCCCACAAAGGGCACCCTGACAAACTGACAGGTATTTATGTAGTATTTTACTCACTGGTGCGGTACTTCAATGTGCAAACTGCTCCAACTCTGTATAATTTATTTTCAGAATCGATAAAAACTTCAACTCAAACTTCTGAGTATTGAAATTAAACTCTCATTATAAGGCAGTTTTAAACATTGACCACTAACTACATAATACCAGTTTATAGGAAGCTCTGTTTACATGGAATATCCCAAATGGTTAAACAGCAGGGGAGTCTTCTGCTTTTAGTTAAAAAACTGCTGTTTCTGTATGGCTTATTTACTACTTCTTTAATTCTTAATGTAGTGTGCTGTGGAATTGAGCATGCAAAAGTCAGCCAAGAGCTCTGTTTTCTGCGTCTGAGGTTATTAGTTGCTGTACAATAATAAAGGCACTATTTTATTGGGTTAGTTGTAATTAACTTCAGCACTAGGCATTGATATAAATCATTCCTAATCTGTTTTCTTTAAATTTTCCTTCTTTTAAACTGGTTTAACATAGCTTCTTTCTGTCGTCCTTTTACATAAGGACTAGGCTTGTAATTGCTTTTTTGAATTAGGCTGTCGGAAGCTGGTGTGCATGTTGATCCAAGAATTGATTAAGGAACACTAATGAATTTCATATAACACTTAAAAGATTTGTAATAAATACTGTGTAATAAATATTCTATAGCAGGGATCTGGTATACCAACCATTAGAATTCAATACAGTGTTGTCATGCTGTGCAGCTGGAAAAATATTACAGTTGAAGAAACTTTGATTCTGTTTCATAGTTAAAATAGTAAACAGTTTTGTGGTTATGAATAAAAAAACCCCCAGTGTTCCAACTCTTCCCCAGAGTATATTTTATGAAGGTAGCTATCGTTATGAGAGTCTTTGCTTCTGTGTTTTATCAGAGGAAAAAGGCTGAAATGCTTTTGGTTTGGGGAGTTTTTTTCCTGCCCTGTCCTGGTGTTTGGTACCGACTGGGCCGTGTGTGCTTCCCGTTTATCAGTACGTTACTGTGCTGCAGCACTTTCAGTTGTTCCTTAGCAGTGTGTATCTGAACCAAGAACATCATGTGTTCTTTTCAGTCGGCTTTGCAGCGCTGAACATGTTTTGTTTCTTGAATTTTGTGTGTCTCTTTTTCCAGAGGTGGTCACACAGGCACAATCTCAGCCCCCCTTTATACTACATTAGTGAGGTATGAGTGTGTTTGCACTATTTTTGCCCCCGACACTACACTTGGTGTTATACCTCCACTTGAAAAGCTATCTCATCAAGTTCATTTTCATACAACTTTCTCCTAGAAGACTCTTTTTTTTAAAGTTTTTTTAATACAAAGACTTCAGTTGTGTACTGTCACTGCTGGATTTTTTTGACAAAAAGCAATGTCTTTTTAATGGAATGCCAGCAGTAAATACTTTTTTATTGTAACCGAGTGTGTGTGATAGTTTAAAAGTCTTATAAAAATAATTAGCTCTTTTATATAGTTCTCATGGCAGCCTTGCAAGCTTCCCCTGGAGCAGTCTCTAATGAACAGGCCTTGATTTTTCCAGTTGGGCTTTTAGATTCCCTGAGGACTTGACTTCAGACCTTGAAGGGCAGCAGCTGCCATTTGTCTTGAGACTGGAGTTGCCAAACAGACAGCCCGTGTACTAATAGGACACATTTGTACAGCCTGAGTACGTGGCACCCCGATAGAGGCCTAATGATGATCATCTGTTGAGAGCTTGTAGCTGCCCCGGGTTGGAGTAACTTTTATCACCCTTACTGATACCAAAACCTCTCTATTGATTAGTGCAGTAGCTTGTCCGGTTACATAGATGCCATGTTAAAGCTTTCACAGATGAGGCATTGTTTAGTGTGGAATACTATCTGTTGTTTAAATTTCAATAAATTAAAGCCTGTTTCATAAGTGTTTCCCTGACAATATGTTCTGGATTTTTGGGATGATAGTGAATATTTTTACAAGCTCTGTTTCCTCTGTGTAAAAATTTAGCAACAGCGACGTTCTTCCAGAGAGAAAAGACCATTAATATAATTATGGATATTTTTTCTCAATGAATTTCTGATAGTTCCTCCATTACTGATTTATGGTTTTTAAATTTTATTCAGGCATTCAGGTATGACTGTATATTTAATGAATAATGTCTCCAAATGCGTTCCACTCATATATATAAAGGTGTCACATCTTTGCACTATTTTTCTGTTCCATACACCACTTAGCATGTGCTAATTTTGGTATTAAATTGCTACACAGAGTTTCTAGATATGATTTCCCATAATTCCATGTTTGGTTTAATTTTTTTTCAATGGACCTTTGTAGATTAAAATAATTTAAGCATGCTTCAACTCTTTAAAAGTAATTTATGTTTGCAGGCATTTTGCTTAACATGCAGTCCAACTTTTTTTTTTTTAATTATGAAGAACCCAGCTGAGATATAATCTACTTTTCACTATATGTTCTTTATTGCTGAGTTCATTCAAGCCTGTAGTGGATGTGGTGCTGAGAGAGTGCTGACACCAAGTGCAAACACTGCTGAAAAGTTCTTGATAGTTTACTTTAGGCACTTAAAGATTAGTATATCTCTCTAAGAACAAGTTTTTCATGCGGATTTGACCTTTACTCTAGGATATAATATGTCTCTTAGTCATACGTTAACACATTTTTCCACCCTGCTCCTTGGTGCTCCCTTCATAGTTGTCAGTACCAAAGTCATCCTTCTCCTTTATTTCATAACCAGAATAAATTACTAAAACTCCACTGGCTTTATGGGGAGGACAGCTTGGCAAAGAATTTGCTCTTTTCTGCTTGCTTATGAAAGTGCATTTTAACTGTTAGGTGTAATTCTTAATCCTGTGATATGTTCAATGTGTTAACCTTGTTAGAACAAGGGGGTTGAGTTGTTTGGGGTTTTTTTTTAGGTTTCTGAGAAAAATGAATTAGTAGGGAGCATGTATATGTGAATGAGTAGTACAGTTTGCTACTGTTGAAAACAGAGCAGTTTTCCTCTCTTGGAAGTATTTTAAATACTCTGTGTTTAATGGTTTAGCCATCAGACTAGTTGATTAATTGGTCTTGCAAATGGTTTTGCATAAATTGAAGAATATCTATTTTAGGTTCACTGTTTGAAATCTAATTCTGTTTGTTTCCCAGCAGTGTACAAGTGAGGAGGGATATGTCCGTTTGCTACCTACTGGCAAGCACTTTGAATTACAAACCAACAGAAATGCTTACCAACAAGATTTTCTTGGCATTTGAGTGCTTGGAGTTTAGGAATTGGGTTAGATGAAGGTTCCGTCTTGCTTATTGTTACATCTCCAACTATAGACACAGAGGGATGCCCAAGATTGGATTAGATAAAGGCATCGCCTTGCTTATTGTTGTATCTCCAACCACAGACACAGAAGGGTGCTCAAGAAGAATAAAACAGGACAAGCACAGAATCACAGAATCACAAGGTTGGAAAAGACCTTTAAGATCATGAAGTCCAACCATCCCTGTCCTGTGCTAAACCATATCCCTGAGCACCTCGTCTCTCCATCTGTTAAACACACACACGGGTGGGGACTCAGCCCCCTCCCTGGGCAGCCTGTGCCACAGCCCCACAGCTCTTTCAGGGAAGAGCTTTTCCCTCCCATCTGAGCTGACCCTGCCCTGGCACAGCTTGAGGCCATTCCCCCTCATCCCATCTCCTGTCCCCTGGCTGAAGAGACCATCGCCCACCTCTCTGCACCCTCCTGGCAGGGCAGTGGAGGTGGGGAGAAGGTCTCCCCTCAGCCTCCTCTTCTCCAGGCTGAACACCCCCAGCTCCCTCAGCTGCTCCTCAGAGGATTTGCCCTCCAGCCCCTTCCCCAGCCTGGTTGCCCTTCTCTGGACTCGCTCCAGGACCTCCATGTCCTTCTTATGGTGAGGAGCCCAGAACTGGACACAGTAGTTACGATGCGCTTCCGCTCTTCACCAGTTTTCAGCTCAGACTGTCTTCTGACCTGGATATAGTTTCTGTCTATCTTGTTACTATGAATGTATTTTCCTTCCATCTACTTCTGCCCTCTCTTGAGCCTCTTGAACTTCGGCATCCTTTAGCGATGGATTCCACCGGTCTGTAATGCACTGTGTAAAGAGCCACCTGTGGCACTTCCTTTTGTAGCTGGCTCTTGCTAGCTGCTGCTTGTAGGAAAGGCTTTTGGGTAGGCCTGCTTGGGTAAATAAGAAACTTGAACTATCTCGACAAGGATAGTCAGGATGAGTAAGGAGCCAGCAACAAATGGAAGAAAATGCATGATCAGCATGAAAAGTTCAAGTTCATTGCAGAAGTTTTAAAGAACTACATTTTTTTGAGGATGCCATGTGATTGGAAACATACCATATGATGAAGAGAGGCAATAGGAGGCTCAAGGAGTATAAAAGCCTTTTCAGTGCACTTGAGGACTGTTAACTCCACCTGCATAGGAAGCTGAAAGGAAATAACATGGGACACAGATTTACTAAGAAGGTTTTTCTGGGCTAATCTCATTGGGTTTTGTCTAATAAAGGTTGTGATCTTTGGCCAAAATACATTTCCTAGACAAAAGAAATGTGATAATTCATCTAAGTTGTATTAGAGCATTTGGTACTGTTGTAGGACTGATCATAATGCAGAATTAATTAAAAAAAAACAAAGACTGTACAGTTGTCCTGGTTCTGGTCAGGCCAGAGTTAAGCTCCCCAAGCAGCCAGCCCTGATGAGCTGAGTTAGTCCAGGCTGTTTTCCACACCACCTGACATCACTCCCCCATAAAAGGGCCTGGTTGGGGAAGGGCACTGGTTTGGTGCCTTCAGAGCAGTCTGGAGTGTGGCCAGGGCATCGGGTCAGTCCTTGCATCGTGCAGTACTCATTGGATCAATAAGGTACTCTGTTAGCACTGTGTGTAAGTGAAATTTACTGTGGGCTGTTATTGTTCCCCTTTCATGGTCCTTTTGTCAGTAAACTGTCTTCATCCCAACCCATGGAGGCTTTTGACTCTTTCTCCTTCAGGAGGGAGTGAGTGGTGTGTGGTGTTCAGCCACTGGTTGGGGCTGAACCACCACAACAATAGATTAACAAACCCAACACGTCTCAGATGAGACAACAGTAGGTCATGATATAAAACTTGAGGGAGATTATTTGTTTCTGAAGGGAAGGGTTTAAGACCAGTACTGTTTCATGTTTTCACTGAGTGTTCCTTCTGTACTGAGTAAGAGTGTGTTAATTAAACTTGGTGGTGGTATAAAATGTGTGCTAAAGAGTACTGGGATGTCATTTTTGCTTATGCAGAGTGGTGCTGTAGCTACAGGAAATGTAATATGTTATTCCACACTGAATAATAATTTAGCTGAGGTTTGAAGCAACCTGCTCTAGGTGAAACTGCAGGGTGGGTTGGATGAGAGGATCTCCAGAGCTCCCTTCCAACCCCAACCTTTCTGGGATTCTGTGATGTCATACTTGCATTTTATCTGGAATACTTGGGGAAGTATTTACAGATTCCACTAGGGAATTAGGTAAAACGATAATAAACTAGGAAATTACACCTCAAACATAGAATTCAATTTCATATTTGTCTCCTTGTAAGGTTATTTTTCATTGTAGCTATTTGTGATAGTGCTTAGTGCTTCTAGGGATTTTTTTCCCTCCTTCAATTTGGAGAGTACAGTGACCAAAAGCATTAAAAGTAGATTATGTCTCTTGGTTACTAAACATTTATAGCCGTAGGAAATGATGGTCAATTAAGTACAGCTTAGAACAGGTATGAAATTATTGACTTTGTTGATCTTCCCTTACAGTCCTTCCTTAGGAAAGTGCTGAAATGTGTTTTGTAGTTATTTAGTTGCATTAGTGGTTGAGTTTGAGGCTTTTAACGTGTTTTTTCCCTAATACCTTTGGGAGTTGGATAACTAAGATGTTGATATAATAATGCAATATGCATACTGAGTGTAATTGTTTGAGAGAGCACATATACTGTGGGGAAATATTGAATGGATCATGAAAGATGATGACCATTAGGCTTTTCTTTCAGCTATTAAAATTAGCTTTAGGGTGTGTTCAGCTGTGATTTATGAAATTGTTTAGACTAACGCCTTCTTTGATGGTGTCTGATGTAGAGAAAAATGCTGAAAAGTATCATGATAAATGCACTTTCTCTTCACTTTTGGCAACCTCCATCTTCACCAATTAAATTTTCAAGCGTTGTAGTGAGCTCTCTTAAAGAGCAACAGATGGACAATGTCATAAATAGAGGAAAATATTTTGCTTTTCTTGAGTTTTCACATATTTAAGCTAATAGAGAGGAGGTTTGGTTTTCATGATACAGAAGTAAATAGTTAGAACTTGATGTTACATTTAAAAAAAAAATCTATTAGGATGTTTAGTTGCTTATGCTGTTTTCTGTAGAATATTAGCAGGTAAAAGGCAGTATTTTTCTATGAGAATAAATGCTGCTTCTTAAGGCTGTTTCAGACAGCTTATGAACAGACCTGAAGCCATGTAATGGTGGCCATAAGAAGGCAATAGGGGATAGCAATAATGCTACTTCTTGTAGCTTCACAAAACCACCCAACCATCCCAAAACCCCATATATGGTAATATCTAAAGGGAACTCAGCTAGTGCTTAGGATGTTGCCAGCCTATTAATATATGCAAACTGCGTAGCTAAAAAGCAATGAAATAACTTGCTAATTAATGATTAATAATCATCACATATTCCAGTTATTCTGTGCTTAATTCTGAGTATTTGAAAATTGAAAGGCATTGTTTCAACTCAAAAATGATAAAAATCTGTTGGGCCTGGACCATGTCAGGCCATGAGAAATCAGAGTTCTAATCTCCCCTCTGCAATTAAAGTCTGGAAATCTTTCTTTTTTGTGGGGTGGGAATTTAAATTATAAAAAACCAATATTGTTTGACTGTTTTTTGTGTATGTCTGATCAAACCTTTGCATATTTAAGAGGTAATTTTGCAACACTGAGCTGCAAAATACATGCTCTGTTGACACTGGGCAGTAAAAACTCCTGCATTCAGAAACCTGCAATTTGTTTGAGCTATTCACAATTTAGTGCTTCTTTCCTGGTTTGGAGCTGATGAGATCTTTAAAAGAACCACAGTGATGGAAGTGCTGATTTGAGTAATCATTAGGAATATTGCATTCTCCAATGAAGGCTTAAAAATCAAGAAGCAGATATGAAACTTCAGTATCTGCTGCAGATTGTGTCTTTTGTGTTAGTTTAGAAGAGTTGTAAAAATCTGATTATTTTGAGGAGCAGCTGAGGGAGCTGGGGGTGTTCAGCCTGGAGAAGAGGAGGCTGAGGGGAGACCTTCTCCCCACCTCCACTGCCCTGCCAGGAGGGTGCAGAGAGGTGGGCGATGGTCTCTTCAGCCAGGGGACAGGAGATGGGATGAGGGGGAATGGCCTCAAGCTGCCCCAGGGCAGGGTCAGCTCAGCTGGGAGGGAAAAGTTCTTCCCTGGCAGAGTTGTGGGGCTGTGGCACAGGCTGCCCAGGGAGGGGTCTGAGTCCCCACCCCTGGGTGTGTTTAACAGATGGGGAGACGAGTTGCTCAGGGATATGGTTTAGCACAGGACAGGAATGGTTGGACTTGATGATCTTAAAGGTCTTTTCCAACCCTTGTGATTCTGTAGAGTTGAAACCAAACTATTTGGCATGTTCTATCCCACTGCCTCCACACTTTCCCAAAAATAGAAGGTTCACACATTGGCTACTCTTAAGTTTGACTTCTCTCAACTTGTTCTTACTGTATCTAAGGTTAATCTTTGTCGTTTTGTGATCTAATTATGTTTTCTCCTCAGCATTGAAATGCAGGAAGCAATCCCCAGTGCGAGGTTATCTGAGTTGGTGGCTTTACAATGTGTCTCTCTGGGGGCCAGGCAAAACCTGGCTGGATGTTGAAGAGATACAGAGGTTTCCTGTAATTCAGGGTTTGGTTGGATATAAGAAACATGCCGTGCACGTGTGTTTGCCATTGCTGTCACTCAGTGTGGTAAAAATTCAGTGATAAAAATGCATTAGTGTTTTTTTAAACATGCTGAGTGTTTAGGATGTGATATTTGGATCATTAGCACATGTGTTTTTTAAGTAGAGATGGCTATGCCGTGCTGAGGTGATGGTTATATCAAGGTATGGGTTAACTACTCATGTAAGAGAAATTTATGACTGAAGAATCATTCTGACATTAACACCAAAGTTTTTCTTGCATGATTGGTGTTGGGTAAGGCAAAAAGCATCAGTGAACCAGCATAAGATGGGAATTGTGCATAACACAGCAAAAGAAAATGATGCAGTTGGTTATGGGGTGTTTACTGTATTTTCTTCTCCATAGAATATAATGTGGAGCAAGTGGTACTGTTCTCTATGCTGGCAATGCTTCCTTCCTGCTTAGCACACAATTAATGCTTTATGTGTTTTCTGATGGTGGTGTAAGTTGCTAAAATGGAAAAGAAAACATATGACTTCTTAGCTGCTTTTTTTTTCCCTTAATTTTGTTTTTATACAACTGTTTTTCTCATTTTTCCCCAGGAGTGGCAGAACTCTATTCAAAAGAACGCTGGCCTTGCTTTTATTGAGCTTGTCAATGAAGGAAGGTAAGTCACAATATTTAATAAGAGCTATGCCTTAACCTTTAAGAAGTTGTGTGGCTTGGAACTTTAAATAAAGAGTTTGTCTTCTGCCTCCTCCTCTCATTTTCTTTGGGTTTTACATTAGTTATTACTTTGGTTTAGTTCTAATATGGAATATAGGATTTTGCAGAGTCTGAATGCTCCCCAGTTTCATTAAATATTTCACTTATCAGTGTGTCATGGATATTCTTTCTTCCTGTCTTTGTGCACTGATTAACATTAAAACTATAATTTGTATTCAGCTAATCTCTTGACGAAGGGCATTTATATTTGGAAGACGTTATAGCTTGGAATTGTAAGTAAGATAAGCCTCTGTCTCAAAAATTAGTTTTCAGTTTGCTCATTTATTTCCTTTCTACTTTATGAAATAGAAAGGAAGATAGTACCTTTAAGGAAAAAAAAATAATCTGTTAATATTCTCAATCAGTTTAATGTTCTATCTGTAAGTATTTAGATATGTTACTGAGACTTACAGCAAATGACAGTGCAGGTGATGAGGTCAGGTTCTTTGGCTTGTGACTATTCAGAGCCATCAATATTTCCTTCATTAGCAATCGATGGTTAAAGCAAACCAAGAGAAATATTTAGCTTTTCTAAAGGCTGTTTTTTACACATCTTAATGACTTAGCTAAGGAATATTATAAGAAATGCGATTTATCTCAACCTAAATTCTGTTAGTGAGTAACTTCAACTAGTAAGGATCCCAATAGAAAAAAAAATTTACAGGATTAGGACAATTACTGAATTAAAAATGAAACAACACTTTAATTAAAGTGCTATATAATTATATTTTTGCTCTCAATGTAAGAGAGGAAATAGCTGTTTGGGTTTTTTCTTTTAAAACATATAGGTGATCTCAAGATGCATAAAAACAATGGCCATTTTAATGGTTGCATTTCAGTTTATGGTGAGGGAAACACCATTCTGAGGCAGAAAAAACATTTTGCTACTAGTCTTGATCCCAAGGGCCAAGGTAAAGTAACAAGGGTGTTCAGTTACAGTGTTAAGATCTAGCCTGTAGTTGTTTCCTATTATGGGAGGCTGACCTGTCTTGACCTTAGTTATAAAGTGCCTGCTATAAATTTGGCCCTTGATTAATGTTTTATTAGCATAGATAACGTAGACATCCCACACACATGTAAACCACAATGGAAGGGTCGTCTTGTGTAAGATGATTATCATGAGCAAATCAGTTGCTGAGACTGAGTTGTAAGTAGCAGTTATGTAGTAGTTACTCAGCTTGTCCAGATGAAGCTTTCTGAGAGCATTCTCACAGTAAACTATATGGAATTGACTATTTTCTTTTAAGAACCTGCAGTGCCCATCACAGACAGATGGAATCACTCCACCACTCCACCACCTCCATAAACAACATCAATAACTTATAGTCTAGCCTTAGCAGAGTGGTTGTCTCGGGGACAAATGATCCCTTGAAGACTGAGAAGTGTGGTTTTGGTTAGCAGAAAATATCTAAGTAATTGTTACTTCATTTTGCTTCTGACTCATCGTTGTGCTGTAAAAAAGTGGGAACATAACTTTCATTATGGGAAAGAAGTGAGGGGATTAATTTCTTGAAAACTGCTCTTTTTATCCATCTCCACTTCCATCCATTGCTGTTTATAGGATCCCTTAAAGTAATTTCTGGGTTGGTCATTGCAGGGCTTTTGTGGCTTTTTGGCATTCACTGAAATGAAACTATTATTCCTCATATGACATGAACTATACTCCAGACCCATGCTTTTCTTAATGCAGGTTGCACATTATTTTTCTTGCACATATACTAATGCTTACACTAAAACATTGTATTTGGTATTGTTGTAAGTATGTTTGCCATACTGTTATAATCTTAAAAAACTCCAAGACTTGAAATCTTCTAATTAAAACATAAAAAATGAAAATAGCTGAATGATAGTGAATTAGGCTTTAACTGCTTAATTGTATAATACAAGGTGAATACTTAAATTGTTTCCATAAGTATCCCCCCCCCCCAGAAAAAAAGATAGAACTGATTTCAGCACTGTGGAAGGATGTATGTGGGGGAGTATATGGGGAGTGTTAAATAAAATAAAACTAGGGACTAGAAGTGCCCAGAACTTGTGGAATCACAGAATTGCTCTTTTCTGCCTCCTTGGTGGAGAAGGTCTTGATCATCCTAGAACCCTTGTAACCCAGGGTTTTATTCCCAATGCTTGTTACTAATTTTTTTGCCTAACAATCCCAGAGGATATTCCAGTTTTAAATGATTTCTACAGTTTGTTGTTTACCAGGCACATAAGACAACTGCAAAATGTTTCTGGAAGAGAAGGAAGTCTAGAAGAAGAGATCTAAATCTCTTCTCCTACTTGCTTTGAAATGTATTTTTTGCTTTTTATGTGAAAGGTATGAATGTACCTCTCTCTCTTGCTCACAGCAGCTGAAAGTTTTATGTTTAGCCTTGCCATGTTTTGCCTAGGATTCCCTGGACAGAAATATGTGCAGAAAGTTTGCCTCTGGGACTCGTAAGATCTACAGTGTGTGTGCTGCATTCAGAATGCCTTGGTCTGAATTTCATCATGTTCACAAGTAACTAATGTGTTACACACAGGGTTGCTCCCAGGCTTGCCAGATATATTGGGTCTGCTGCACATGGAGAGCAGAACTGATTTGTTTGTGCCCGGTGACATTTTGAATCTTGAACTGGGGGGAAAATATATATATATATATATATATAAAGTAATATCTAAACAGGAGACCAGTATGTGAAAATACAGAAGTGTAAGCCTTACTAGAACTAAAATAAGCAGCTCAAGTCTTTTGAAGGCTATGTTACAAGCATAGGGGGAAAAACCCAGCCAACAAATGGTGCAGGAAAACATGCAGGTACAGAAAGTGAGTGAGGAGGGCTAGGATGATTAAGGGCCTGGAGCATCTCCCCTATGAGGAAAGGCTGAGTGAGCTGGGAGTATTCAGCCTGGAGACAAGAAGACTAAAGGGGGATCTTATTAATGTTTATAAATATCTTAAGTATGGGACGCAGGGGGAAATGGCCAGCCCCTTTTCAGTGTCTGTGGGGCCAGGACAAGGGGCTGCAAGTTGGAGCACAGGAAGTTCCACCCCAATCTGGGGAAGAACTTCTTCCCAGTGAGGGTGAGGGAGCCCTGGGACAGGCTGCCCAGGGGGTGTGGAGTCTCCTTCTCTGGAGAGATTCCAGCCCCTTCTGGATGCCGACCTGTGTGACCTGTCCTAGGGACCCTGCTTTGGCAGGGGGTTGGTCCCGATGGGCTCTGGAGGTCCTTTCCAACCGCTACAGGTCTCTGATTCTGTGAAAAGCTTGAAAGAGTTGCTATTGCAAAATAACCTCTTGCTGTGCGTGAAAAGAAATGTCAGGTTCAGTACATTGCTATGTTGCACATTAATCTGTGTTTAATAAAAACAGGTATTGCTCGCTGGTACTGTGATGTCTGGGAAACACTATTAGTGCTCTCTGGAACTGCGTTAAAAGGTGCCTGTACCCACTGCTGCTCTGCCCCCTGAGCCATCTGTGCAGTAGAAACACAGGTTGCAAAGCGTTGTCCTTAGCCTGCTGAACTTCTGTCAGCCTGGATTTCAGTTTTTCTCCTTTGGGGAGAGTTTGCTTTGGAGCCTTGACTCAAGAGCTTGCTCGTGAGGGAATTTGTCCACTGGAGCCACCCTTTAGGTGTGATTCAGTTCACTGTGATAGAATCATAGAATGATCTGGGTTGGAAGGGACTCCAAGGATCCCAGAGTTCCAACCCCCCTGCCACAGGCAGGGCCACCAACCTCCAGGCCTGGATCTACACAAGGTTGCCCAAGGCCCCATCCAACCTGGCCTTGAACACCGCCGGGGATGGGGCACCTACCCCCTCTCTGGGCAGCCTGTTCCAGCCCCTAACCCCTTTCTCTGTAAAAAACTGCTCCCTAGTATCTAATTTAAACCTTCCTTCCTTTAGCTTTAATCCATTCCCCCTTGTCCTGCCATTGTCTACCCTTTTAACAAGTTGATTCCCCTGCTGTTTCTCTGCTCCCTTCAGGGACTGGAAGGCTGCAATGAGGTCCCCCCACAGCCTTCTCTTCTCCAGGCTGAACCAGCCCAGCTGCCTCAGCCTCTCTTTGTAGGTGAGGTGCTCCAGTCCTCTAATCATCTTCGTGGCCTCCTCTGAACCCTCTCCAACAGTTCTACACTGTCATGGCCAGTCCTCTCCTTTGGAGACTTCCAAGGTTTCCAGACAGATTCCTTTTCTTCCACACTGAAGTAATTATGTTCCCTTGTTATGCAGGAGCCAGTTGAGCTGCTACTTCTGAACTGGAAAAAAATAATCCAGCTTTGCTTTACTTCCATGTGTGTACAAATGTTTTGTTAGTTAGACTCTTACTTCCTCTACTTGACTAGTTGGCAGGCAGCTCCTCTGCTCTGTGAAGGTTAAACCTCTGTCCTGTCGCTGTGATTCATTAGTGCACTTTAGTGTGAACCATCTCTTATGCTAGAGCTTGTTTTCTGTATCAGTCAGTGCACTAACAAACGTACTCAAGCTTGAGCCTAGGCATGACAGTTATTATCCCCTTTGGGGTGATAATGGGTTTGGCATGGCAGGGGTTGAGGGATCAGTCTCCCAAGCATGCTGCAGCAATTATTCTTTCCGATTTTCACTTGAAGAGACTCTTGGAAGATGTTTAATTTTAATTTTCTCAAGCATGTTTTCTTGGCCAGCCAAAGAATTAAGTGCTGTGTGCTGTAGGTATATTTTTACATGTTGTTAAACAAATCTTCAGTTTCATTAAAAAAAACCTTTAATGCAGAGTTTAGTTGAAAGATAACCTTGCTAAACTAGCAGAATACATGTATCATTTCCTCTCCTTTGCCTTTGCCCTTTCAAATCCTTAACCAAAGCAAACAACCCAAAACTTAGGGATTCTCTAGTGTATCTAGGAGAAGCAGAACTAATGAAGTTTGTTTTTCTGTAGCTTTTTCTCGTTGCTAGATTCTCTGTTGTCTAATGAGGAGTGAAATCTAATCAGAATTCTCCTGCCATATCAGATGATTCTCCTTCTATATTGGATTTTCTATTATGGCTTTCAGTGGAGTTGGAACAGCTTTTTTTTTTTAAAGGATGCTTGTAAGGGGTTTTGTGTTCTGTTGGGTATAAAACCTATATAAAATCAATATTTGTGAGAAGCTCCAGCCTTTTACTGAAAATAATTGTTGGAATTATCCATTTAATTCAAAAGTTACTTGGAGAAGGAGGAGGGGAGACAGCATGCAAATCTAATATCCTGAGCAAGGAGAAATTCTTGATTTTTTTAAAGAGGAAAAACAAACAAAAAAGAGGTCTTCCCACATTTCCTTTTTATTTTTAGCACCCTGTCCTGTTTAGGGGGCAGGTCTTCAAAAAGGGCTTTTTGGTGATTGGTTTTCAGAGGTTTTCTGGTATTGTTTTGTTTTCAGAGTAGAAGCGACTTCCTTAGCGTGTGAATCTGAACTACAGAAGTTCTTTAGGCTTGGCTTTAAATGTGCTAAGGATTAGAAATTGTAGCCTGCATGGGTTTCAGAGACAGAGGTGGGCTTGGGGGTCACTTGAGGTGGGGTTCTTGATGCTGAATGAGGTTTTTTCTCTGTAAGTATATAGCATGACATGCACAACCATTTTTAAAACAGTTTTTCGTTTCACTGGGCTTTGTCTGATCATCTGTCCCTGGATTTAAATTGCATCATTTTTTGTGACAGGAAATGTATGATCTTTGCTGCAACTTAATGACTAAGCAGAAGCTTTTTTTGGGGAGAACTGTCTTAGTGATTGCAAATTAATTTAAGCTTCTTTTTATTGGAGACACTAGTAACTTTGGAGCATGTATATGTGACAAAGGTAGGGGGTTTTTGTGACTGTCAGTTTGTTGGCTCTATGAAAAAGCAAAATCGTAAACCACTTTTGAGCCCTTTGTGATTCCCACCTGATTTTTTTATATAGAAATTATAGAGCATTAGAATATATAGAACATTAGGAATTGGAAGGGACCTTGAAAGATCATCCAGTCCACCCCCCCGTGCAGGATCACCCAGACTGAATCACACAGGAACGCATCCAGGTGGGTTTGAGTGTCTCCAGAGAAGGAGACTCCCCAACCTCTCTGTGCAGCCTGTCCCAGGGCTCCCTCACCCTCACAGGGAAAAAGTTCCTCTTTATATTCCCATGGAACCTCCTCTGCTCCCGCTTGTACCCATTGCCCCTTGTCCTATCACTGCCATCCCTGAGCAGGGCCTGGCTCCAGCCTCCTGACTCTTGCCCTTTACATATTTATAACATGAATAAGGTCACCCCTCAGTGTCCTCTTCTCCAAGCTAAAGAGCCCCAGCTCCCTTAGCCTCTCCTCATGAGGAAGGGGTTCCACTCCTTTCATCACCTTGGTGTCCCTGTGCTGGGCTCTTTCCAGGAGTTCTATGTCCTTCTGGAACTGAGGGGCCCAGAACTGGACACAATATTGCAGGTGTGGTCTCAGCAGGGCAGAGTGGAAGTGGGGGAAGGACCTCTCGGGACCTATGAATCACCCCCCTTCTAATACACCCCAAAGAATAGATTGAAAAGATTGGATTTGTGTGCCCCCTCCTACCTGTCCTTTTGGAGTGGTCTTAAGTTTCATGCTGTCACATTGTCAAGTCAGTATTTTGGTGAGAATGCATGATTTTTTCGGGTTTGGTGTGTGTACACAGCTGTGGTTTTTGCTCCCCCTGTTTTATTTTAAGGGAGAGAATGTGTTCATACTTAAGTCTTTAGGACCTTATGGACTTTTCTGTGTTTTCTTACGATTGTTTAACGTACCCATAAAATACCTGTGTTCCACAAAGCAATTGTAAGCCTTCCTTGCACCAGTAATTCCAACACTTAGCACATTGAGCAGTCAGATCCCATAAAAGACAGTGTGTATCCATGTAGAACGTAGTTCCTTCTGTAGTAAGAGAATCTCTTACGTGCTAAGTTTGAGGAATGCGAGTAAGAAAGCTTGGCTTTCCCAGAGCTCTTTGTTGCAGCAGTGTCTGGAACACCACCTCTCCTTGTAGTACTTTAGGAGAGATTTATGTCGAAGCAGCTGTTGTAAATGTCACCTGTAAAGCTTTTTCCATGTTTTGACTAAAATTGATAAATTTTGGACATCAGTAATACTAACCCAGACTTTATCTTTTTCTCTCTTTGCTTGCACATATTTTTCTCTTCCTTTTTTTCCTCTCTTCTACCTTCTCCTTTTTGTTTGGTGTAGGGAGAAACGTGACTTTTTTTTCTTAATCATCTAAGCCTTCAGCAGCCAGAAGTCAGAGTAAGATCTGTCGCTTTGTGTCTCAGCTTTCTCTTCTTGTAGCACATAAAAATCAGAATCTCTCATGTATTTGGCTGGAACTCCTTCTCTCAGTGGTTTAGCACTTCATTCCAGACCAGGCAAAGTATGCGAGTATATATTTAACTTCCAGCATGGGATCCATCCCCTTGCTTGTTTTTACTAGGCTGTTTGTCTTTTCAAAGTTGATCACATGTTTTTAAATAGTTTTAGTCTAGAAAGAAAGTGCTTAGTCAGAGGAAGAAATGTCTGTCTGACACCTTGAATGTGGTGAAGGGTAGGTCTGGTATCCGGACTTTACACCTGTAGGTGTTATGTCTTAACTTCTACAGACGTGTCCATCCACACTCTTCTCATACCAAAGATCAGGGGGAAAAAATATCTTCATTTAATAACTTGTCATAAATAAAGCCAAACTGGAAGGGAATCTATCAGGGAAGGAGGAGTATAACCACATTCAACAGCATTTTGGTGTTTAATAACACTGGGGGAAAAAAAAAAGAGGAGGAGGAATATGTGTGTGAACGTGGTGTGTGGGTCTGTGTGCTGACATTATGAAGTGTAGGCAATAAGGAAATTAATAGGGCTCAGTTCATTCAGCTTCTCAGAATCATAGAATGTTTGGGTTTGGAAAAGACCTGGAAAGATCATCTAGTCCAACCTCCCTGCCAGAGCAGGATCACCCAGACTAAATCACACAGGGACACATCCAGGTGGGGTTTGAATGTCTCCAGAGAAGGAGACTCCCCAGCCTCTCTGGACAGCTTGTCCCAGGGCTCCCTCACCCTCACAGGGAGAAAGTTCCTCCTTATGTTCCCATGGAACCTCCTCTGCTCCAGCTGCACCCGTTGCCCCTTGTCCCGTTGCTGCCATCCCTGAGCAGAGCCTGGCTCCAGCCTCCTGACTCTCACCCTTTCCATATTGATAGACGTTAGTGAGATCACCCCTCAGTGTCCTCTTCTCCAGGGTAAAGAAGCCCAGCTCCCTCAGCCATAAAGCAGATGTTCTACTCCATCTTATCTTGGGTGTGTGTATTTTGAAAAAGACAAGAAATTCAGTTCACCTGTTTAGACAAAGAAATGAAAAGCATCCTTTGCTGTGAAAAAAGTGTCTATAAAGAAATGTTTTGGGCAGGCTTTCTTTAACAGAAAAATGACTAATGTGGTCTAGTTGCTGGAATATAAAATGGGATAAAAGTAGCCAAGAAATGCTTGTGGTTGGGTTTTTTGGTGGTGATCTTTTAATTTACGCTAATCATTTTTATAGGGGAATACAGTTACCTTTATTAATACAGTTTATAGCTGCTCATGATACAAAATGTGTTGTATGGAGTTGGAGTTGACTTTTGCAAGAGTCATATTCTTGTCCTTGCCTCAGCAGTGGGCTGCTCAGCTGGAAACAGCTGTTGTTCCTATTACACACAGTGAGATAAACTCAGCAAATTTCTTTTCAACCTTTTTTTGTTGTTTTTTTACCTCGAATGGAAAAGTAGCAGCTGCCAAGGATCCCAAAGTTAGTGTTAAGTGATTAATACTGTGCTGTAGACATTTAAGCTGAGGTGTGTTCATTTAGAGATGTTGAGATCTTTCAGGGACTGGAAGGCTGCTATAATATTCCCTGAACTTGTTGGGAAAGCAGCAGTGAGCAAAGGGTTTTAGGTCTCAATCTGCCTCTGGATTTCTTCTCCTTGTGGTCTTGTGACCCACAAGTCTACTGCAAGTGTAGAGTTGTGAACAGCATGGGAAAAGAGCAAAGCATTGATGATCATTCTGTTAAACATACAGATAGAGATGAGGGGGCTTAGTTCAGATATCTAAGGGATAAAATTAACATTGCATAGATTAAAAGGCATCCTGCATAATAAATCCTGTGGTAGTAAGAAAGGCTCTTGAAATGTACTTTAGCTTATATGTACAAAGCAAACAAGTGATTTTATGTTCTGCTACTTTTTTACATTAGCAACTGAAAACTTAACAAGAAAACCCTTTTAATGACAGACATTTTGGGAAAACTCCCCAGTAGAGTATTCAGGGGCTTTCTCTGGTGTATCTTCCAGTGATCCTATGGAACGTGTGCCTCCTAAAACAGTGCAGCTCCTGTGCAGCCAGTGTTAACTTTATGAATCCCACCGTAACTAATTAAAAAGGAAATGTTTATAGTAACAGTATGTGAACTCACAGAATAATTGGGTTGTAATTCAATCTGTCAGCTCTGCTGCCATTCATAAACTCAGGGTTTATGTAGGCCTCAGAAATCTCCAATTGAATTACGGCTTTATTCTCTGCACAACCTGGAACAATGTATATCTCAGCGTTTCGCTTGTGAGACTGAGGATGTTTTATAATCCTGAAAATAGTACTTAAATGTATACTTCCCATAAAATTCTAATTTTGCATTTGGAGGAAAAAACCCTATACTACAGTGTGATGGCCAATTTTTTTATTTAGACTTTCCATCCATTACATATGGGGTTTCACTGTGGATGTTTATACAACTACTTACAGCACAGCAGAAAGAAAAGTGTGTGGAAGATTTTCTTACATTTCTGAATTTCAGGCAAACCAAATGACTGTCTGGAGTGTTCACATTGTGTTTAACATTTAGTTTGCTTTATTATTAGAAATACAGTTTTACTAGTTGCTGGAAAATTACCCTTCAATCTTATTTATACCATGTTCTTAAAACAAGGCAGTCACTTATGGAGCAGAGCTCAAAATATTTGTATGCATGCTGTTATTTACAGATTTTTAGTTCTGGACTTCATTCTCTAAAGGCAGTTCTTAAATATTCTCTGTCCTCAGGTTGATGAGTCAAACCATGAAGGACCATTTGGTGAGAGTGGCTAATGAAGCAGAATTCATCTTGAGCAGACAGCGAGCAGAGGATATTAACCGCCACGCTGAATTCGAGGTAGGAAATACATTCTCTAAAAAACACAAAAAACCCACCAAAACACAACAGGCTCACCATGTTTAAGGGTTCCAGTGTATGGTACAGGCTTTTCATGCAGGGGAGGCTCCATCCTGAGCAGTGCTTTACAGACCTAGGGTGTTTTGGTCGTTTGCCACTAACTTTCTTGGAAGAATGGGCTGTGCAGAGCAACTCAGAACTTGCCAGAGTCCATGAGGGAAAGAGTCTCGTTGTACCAATTCTGCTCTTCTGCGTGAAGGAAATATCACTGCATGTGTTAAAGCTGCTTAGCATCACAGACAAGATTTTAGTCTGAAAAAAAACATCTAACTGAACATAAATAACAGCCTGTTAAGTGCAAAATGAGAAACTGCCTTTTTCTTTTTGTATCATTTTCTGTTTCACTTAATCCATCTCTCAAACCATTTTCCTTATGTTTTACAGGCCTTAGTGTGGCTTTGTTATATTTTTATATTTTCATCCCACTTAAAGGATTCTGAAGTAATGGATTTTGTTTTTATAGACTTGTAATAAAAATACAAGTCTCTTTTTTGAATCACTTCAGTCATACCTCCAGTTTTGGATCTTGGTTACATCACGTATCTCTCTTCTCTGTGCTTTAATTACTGGGTTTCTTAAATGAAAACGAAGCTAAATCTCACTAAATTCACTAATATACTGCTTGAAGAGTACTTAGTCTTTCTTCTGACATGTGATACTAGTTGTGGTTTTGTTTTTAAAATAAAGCATTAAGAGATTGAAGGCACATTTGTGCTTAACGTATTTCTAAACTGTTTCTCTCTTAAATCTTTAACTTGAAAAAATACTCCCCAAAGATGAAAGCATATTTGTCTTAGACAGTGCTTATGTTCCAAAGGTCATCTGTGTTGGCCCCAGGTTTCAAGCTGTGCGTTGTTTAATAACATATCTGCACTTCATCTAGAGCTAGTTACCCCCTCCTGCAAACAGAGATGTTGTAAGATACCTACAGTACCACTTTGTGATGGTGAAATAGCAGGCGTGTTTCATTTATTACATCAGGGGCTTGGCGACAGTCCCGTGGAGATGAAAAGTGCATCTTTTTACTTCATTGCCTGATAATCATTGGAATTGGAAATGCTTTGTGCATGACATGGCATTATTGATCAGATGAACAGCCCTTTTTAAAAAAAATTTCTTTGCAAACTGTGTATGTGGGAGATCTGTGAGATGGAAAGGGTTCTGTTGTGTAAATACGGGCGGTTGATGGGTACAGATGTTCAGCGACAGCTTTGCTGTTAACCTTATTTCAGTCTCAAGACACCTTTTATGATGTCTGGAAGAAATTTACACTGAGCATCAACTTACATTTTTAATCACACAATCACAGAATTGTAGGGTTTGGAAGGGACCTCCAGAGATCATCAGGTCCAACCCCCTGCCAAAGCAGGGTCCCTAGGACAGGTCACACAGGTTGGCGTCCAGACAGGGCTGGAATCTCTCCAGAGAAGGAGACTCCACACCCCCTGGGCAGCCTGTCCCAGGGCTCCCTCACCCTCACCGGGAAGAAGTTCTTCCCCAGATTGGGGTGGAACTTCCCCTGCTCCAACCTGAGGCCATCATCCTTTGTCCTGTCCCCACAGATACTGAGAAGAGGCTGCCCATGTCCCCCTGTGTCCCACCCTTCAGCTATTGATCCCCATTGATCAGATCCCCTCTCAGGCTGCTTCTCTCCAGGCTGAACAGCCCCAGCTCACTCAGCCTTTCCTCGCAGGGGAGATGCTCCAGGCCCTTCATCATCTTTGTGGCCCTCAGTTGGACTCTTTCCAGGCAATCCCTGTGTCTCTTATACCAGGACAATTCTCAGGGAAGGATAAGAGTTGGCTGATATTTTTTAAAGTCAATGCTATCTTGATTCTGTGCTGTCTAAAGTATGATGACTCAAGGGGTTTAACTCATCAGGTAGAGCTTGAACAGAAGCTACTGTATCAGTGCTAGAAATAGCAGTAGTCTGTTTGTAAAGTTTGGTTTTGTTACGGTGGTGGAAAAACTTACACCTCATGTTGTTTCTACAGGTGGGTAAGTTGAGGATATACAACCATTGAATTTGACCAAATGCTTAAATAACAAAGTTGGTGTCTCATGAAGTTAGTGTTACTGATGGCTGTGGTAGGCTTCAGTCAGCATTGTTTCTTTTGTGGAAGGGGGAACCATTAGTCACATCCATTTGCATCTGCAGGTATCACAGCAGGAATCAGAAATTCCTGTGTACCATGTTCCATCCGTCCCCATTGTGGGCTGGTCTTCACACATCCTGTGACATGTGCTTGACTAACTTAAGCACAGTGGTACGTTTTAAGCATGGCATTTCTCCTACTCTCTCTAGAGGGCTCTACCTGACAACTCAGCGGCCTGGACAAAGACAAAGAAGTCATCTTTGGTGCCTGGTTACCCCTGGTTTTGATGGGAGACAATATTAGTAGCATAGATTATAGAATTGTAGAATGGTTTCAGTTGGAAAAGACCTTCAAGGTCATTGAGTCCAACCATCTATCCAGCCCTGCTAGGTCCAACACTAGACCATGTCACCAAGTACAAGATCTACTCTTTTAAACACCTGCAGGGATGGCGACTCAGGCACCTCCCTGGGCAGCCTGTGCCAATATCTGACAACCCTTTCAGTAAAGAAACTTCTCCTGATGTCCAACCTAAACTTCCCCTGATGCAACTTCAGGCCATTTCCCCGTGTCCTGTCCTTCTTACAGTGAGGTGGTGCTCAAATCTGAACACTGTACTCCAGGTGGGGCCTCACCAGTGCTGAGCACATGGGAAGGATCATTTCCCTGGTCCTGCTGGCCACACTGTTCCTGATGCAGGCCAGGATGCTGTTGGCCTTCTTGGCCACCTGGGCACACTGCTGGCTCACATTCAGCCAGCTGTTGATCCACACCCCAACAAACCAGTTATGCTGTTTGTCTTCTAAGCTGGCATTGTAAAAAAAGACAGAAAACCATTGCTTTGGAGGTGGAAGAGTGGTTGTGAGAGGTTTTTCTCTTTGGCCCTGTGTGGAGCCAGGAGTTGGGCTTTGATGATCTTTATGGGTCTCTTCCAGCATAGGATATTCTATGATATTCTGTTTTCTTTTTTCTCTGTTTTTTCTGATGCTTTCTTCATCAATGTTTTTACTGCTACCTCTATAAGCAGTTACATCTGGGAATGTGGACATACAAGGAGTTCACAGGGAGACTCAAGACGTGCTTATCCATACTTATCTAATCAAGTATTGGAACAGGCTGCTCAGGGAGGTGGTGGAGTCACCATCCCTGGTGATAAATACCTAGAGGTATTTAAAAGGTGTGTAGATGTGCTTGAGGACATGGTCTAGAGGTGGACTAGTCAGGGTTAGGCTGTGGTTGGACTCGATCTTAAAGGTCTCTTTCAACCCAAGTGATTATGTGATTCAATCAGAGAAGCCTGATGAAGCAATATTCCACTCGTTTCTCTCGTGAGGTGGCAGTGAAGCACATGTTAGTAGACTGAATGTGGAAGCATGAGCATTCCTAACATACCTCTTAAACCTTAAATTTTGCCCTGTGTCCCTGAGATTTATATCCACGGGTCTTTTAGGCATCTTTCAAAGTCTCACCCTGTTTGGTAGACCTGAAAATCCTGAAGAGGAACCTTTTTAGTCCGAATTCTAACAACCAGTTTCATACCACTGCCTAGGCTGCTCTCTAGAAATGACCTTGAAAACCATGGCAATTCACACTGTGCCTCAGAGTGTGTGTGCAGGCTGCTGCGGAGCGGGCCTTAGGAGAATAATTGGATTTGGTGTGAGGAGGGGGAGGGAATTTTGTACTCTAATTGACTTTATTTTATAATTTATGACAGAAGTGCCCATTGCCTTGGATATGCATCCTGTCTTATATAAATCTCTTTAGGTATTTGCGTGTGAATATACATATTTATAGAATTGTAAAGCTGGGAGTGCTTTAGGCCCAGGCTGTTCAAGCACCAGCGTTTCATCTTTCTCATGAAGGTTTTCTTTGCTATTGGATGGTGCTGCTGGATTTTTGACCCAAGTCTATCATACTGTATCCCAGTGCTTGTGTGAAGTACTTTCAGTGAATGTTCTTTTGATGAATGTTTCTTCCATCAACATGGGGGTTTAATTATTATTTTTAGTTATTATTTATTTTATTATATAGTATTTTTATTAATTATTGAATTTCTTTGCCTGGGAGAGTCAAGTGAAGGAATAAAAAAAATGGGAGGAAGGTACCCCACAGAACCACAGGTAGTGTTGCACATGAGCAATGGACAGTGCAGCACAGGAATTTTTGGAAAACTTTCTAGAATGGGTGGGTAAGGATGCTTCATTCTGAGTCTGTGGGGAAAACAGTCCCTTTGGTAATATCTTCAGTAAAAACTGACTCTGGCTGTAATTTAGAATCTAACCTTTCTCTTCAGAGTATCTTGATTTTATTTCTTTTATTGTTTAAAGAACATCCACTGTTTTCCCTTGAATTTTTAGTCTTATTCTTTCAAATTCTCCTCATCCATAGAAACGTAAAGCACCAGCATTCTTCTTATTGGCCGTTTCTGTTGATTAACAGAGAATTTCCCCTGACTTTCCCTTTGCATTTGTTATAAATCATGCTAGGCAGCTAACTTCTCTGCATGATTTCTCTTCGATAATTAAATCTAGCATTTCCAGCTGCTGTAAAATTTGTTGCCCTTTTCTGTTCAGTGATGTTTTTTCATGCGGAAGACTTGGACTTCCTCACAGTTTTAATTCTTATTTGGTATCAGTTTATAGGCTGGGTGTAATAAACTGAATGTTTTATTTCCCAGCTCATGCTGAGAAACAGATCTTCATGTTAATCCGAGTATTGCCTTGACAGCGATGAGATGCAAGGCTAGGCAAGCGTTCCAAAGCTGGATATAACTAGTTGCTTTTTATTTCCTTGGTGAAAAACAAAATTCAGTTGGTTCCATTGATTGATAATCTGATGTATTCTGCTCCTTTTCCCCTTTGGTGTGCTAAGCATTAAATGGTAAATGTTATTTGTATCAGAGAAGTTACTAAAAAGTCCTGCGAATCAATCAGAAGAATCCCAGACATAGATACGGACTGGGGGAAGAGCTCCTTGAGAGAAGCCCTGCTGAGAAGGACCTGGGTGTCTTGGTGGGTGAAAAACTTAACATGAAGCAGCAGGGTGCTCTTGCAGCTCGGAAGGGTGATGGGATCCTGGGCTCCATCAGAAGAGGGGTGGACAGTAGGGACAGGGAGGGGATTGTCCCTCTCTGCTCTGCCCTCGTGTCTGGGCAGAGAACTCGTGGAGTTCTGTGTCCAGAGCTGGGGCCCCCAGTGCAAGAAAGATGTGGGGCTGTTGGAGAGGGGTCAGAGGAGCCACGGAGATGATCAGAGGGCTGGAGCAGCACCCCTATGGAGAGAGGCTGAGGGAGCTGGGCTGGTTCAGCCTGGAGAAGAGAAGGCTGTGGGGGGACCTCATTGCAGCCTTCCCATCCCTGAAGGGAGCAGAGAAACAGGAGGGGAATCAGCTTGTTCAAGGGCAGAGACTGGCAGGACAAGGGGGATGGAGTGAAGCTGAAGGAGGGAAGGGTTAGATGAGATCTTAGGGGGAAGTTTTTTTACACAGAGGGTGGTGAGGGGCTGGAACAGGCTGCCCAGAGAGGTAGTGGGTGCCCCATCCCTGGAGGTGTTCAAGGCCAGGTTGGATGGGGTCCTGGGCAACCTTGTGTAGCTCCAGGCCTGGAGGTTGGTGTCCCTGCCTGTGGCAGGGGGGTTGGAGCTCTGTGATCCTTGGAGTCCCTTCCAACCCAAACAATTCTATGATTTTATGATCAATTGTGGCAGAATACACGTAAGTCACTGAGAAGGTTTGAGTACCCTGGCAAAGAATTATGAGAAGCTTATTTGGTGTCGTTGTAGTTTCTGTAGATGATTGCTACTTCTATATGTAACAAACAGTTTTAATCCCTGACTGGGTCACTACATATAATTTTCAAGCACTTTTATTAAAAGCTGCTTTTTTATACAACTTGTGCATTTAATAGTCTTTATGTGGCTCTCCCCAACATCCTTTTGTATCAAGTGTTATTCAACACACTTAATAGCAGTGACCTTATTTAACAGAAGAAAAGATTTTTTGAATGCTTTCAAGGGGTATTCTGTCTAGTAGAGTGGGTTATCAGCAATGACTGTTTCCAGAACATACAGAGATAATGGTCGTAGAGATCCTGTAATAGTGTAACATCCCATAACAGTGCAAAAATGTAATGTGGCAACACAAAGGAAGCTAGATGTGCCCTCACAGAAGAATAAGGATTTATGCCTTTCGTTATAAAGGGGCTTGGTTTGCTCTGAAATTTAGATTTTTAAAGAAAAGCCTGTTGTGTTGGGCAGGTTCAGCATTGCAGCACCATCTGTTGGTAGAAGGAAGAAAAAATTTGGACTAATTTCTAAATGATTCAGGTTTTTTTTTTGAGGAATTATAAACTCTTTGACAGAATGCTGGAGGATTAACCAGTTTTGTTCTGGCACAAGATGTTGACAAGGCCCCAACTGGAAAACTAAATTTCTCATATTCCTGAGTGGCATTTCTTTAGGATTCATTGTCTCACATGAACCAAAGGATACTGAAACGAGGAGTTAATGTTCTTTTTGAACATTACAACTTCTTCTTTGTGCTCTGGGAAGTGTTGGGATAATGTATTGCCTGATTACGAAAGGAGGAGTGAAAGCATTGTGGTTTCTCTCTGACTGCTTTAATAAGCAATGGGAGAAGGAATGAAAACTTGCACTAGAATGCCATGACATCTCTCTTTGTTACACCTCAATTTTAAATCAAAATATATTACAGAAATAAGAGCTGTCAAAGATACAATTATATTGTTTCTGAAGGAGCTTGACAGACAATTCAGTTTAGAACAACTCTCTCCCATAGACTTCTCTGATGGAAGAAATGATCTGATCTTCATTACTGGTTTTGGATAATTGTAAAATGATGAGACACTGTGAAGAGTTAAATCTAATAAGCATCAATGAATTATTGGGCTTTTCAATTCGTATTGAATATGGAAATGAAATTGATTCAGCAATTTTGATAGAACTGTATCTATGTCATATATAAACCCCCCTGTTCTTGTTTTTGTAATGCTAATGAAGTTTATTGCTTTATAATTAATACTTAGTGTTTAGCATCATCTCGTTGAGTCTCTTCCACATTTTATAATCTATGCTGTGTTTCATTTACATACTGAGTGTAATTAAAAAAAATAATAATTCAGGAGTCTTTCCTGCACAGTGTTTTACACTGTTAGCTGAACAAGGTTTTAACTTTTTTGGTCTCTTTTCTCTCCTTTTCCATATTTAACACATCTACTTATTTTTCACTTCCTGTGAATGAGAGACTTTGTTTTAAAAACTTCTTCTCCCCTCTTGTAAGTACTGTTGCAGCTGACCGTTTTCACTCCAGATTATCAGTGAGCTTAATTAAGCCACTCTCCATGACTCTGGCAGTCTTAGCAGAACGTGCTCTGGAATTCTTGTTGGTTTAGCATATATAGATCCCAGAAACCTAAAAAAACCCCAACAACAAACCTCTGCTGGAAGGAGTCAAAGACTTAATTCCTGTGACCACTTACATTTTATAATTGTGCCCTGCTTCTTTAACAGCTGGATTGAAACAGCACAGACGTGAAGGAACGGGGTGATCAGAAGAAGGGGGAGCATGGTATGCTTCTGTCATGATCTGTCTTCTCTACGGGGCACTGGGACAGGCTGCCCAGAGAGGCTGGGGAGTCTCCTTCTCTGGAGACACTCAAACCCACCTGGATGTGTTCCTGTGTGATTTAGTCTGGATGATCCTGCTCTGGCAGGGGGGTTGGACTAGATGATCTTTCTAGGTCCCTTCCTATTTATCTCCCTAGCTAGCTAAGCATCACCCACGATCCAGAGTAACACTTACTCCATGCTTCCAAGATTCATCAACATAAATAAGGGAGTGTCTAAACGGTGCTTTATTAGGATGGGTTTCTGTTTCTTCTGTTTTCTATTTAATTCCAAATTCTAAGCTTCAAACTACTTGGAAAGAATAACTCTCAAGTTAAATTCTAAACAGTAAGAAGTGAGTAAGATATAATAATTATACTGTGGAATATTTATCTCTTCCACAGCAGTGATTAATGAATTATTTCTAACTGGTTTTATGTGAGGAAAACAAGTATGGAAATATGAATGTCTGGTCTTATACTGATATGTGCAGGATATATAGAGAGAAGTTTCACTTACTGCAGGTAATTCTTTGTGAATACTGAATTGTGATGCAAATTACTCAAATACTCAGATAAACATATTTTAGTTATTAGGGTATTATAGAGCCATGGATAGGTTCTGACTGTTTTCTGGAACAGAAAACAGTTCACAGTGCACTTGAGTAACTTGACCTTTGCTTCCAGCATTTGAAATCCAAAATAATTGTGGACGTTAACTCAATCCACTTGGAAATTCCATGGATTTTTTTTTTATCAATTTGCATTAATAATGTTGTTGTTTCACAGTTGAACAGCTTGCTGAGACTCGAGAGCGTCTGTACGGGGTTAGACTGAAGGTCCTTCAAGCTCAGTATTGGCTCTAATGGAGTTGAGCAGCATGTGTCTAGGGACAAGTGGAAGAGCAGTGCAGTTATATAGAGGTGCTTCCTCTGTTCTTCCTGAGTGGCAGGGATCACTGTTTGACAAAGAGTTGCATTTCTCTATATGAAATTCACTTACTGCTTTATCTCCTGGTCAAGTGGTGATTTCCCTCTGCTTTGAAGACTAACTTCTTTTTTTAAACCTGTTTTCTCTGTTTTAAGCAATTTTTATCAATGTAATGAAGCTCTAGTATGACCTGCCTCCTCCTGATTTCCTTTAAATATCTTTCTGACATTCAAACAGTGGGCTTCATGACCTGGATCTTTCTTGTTTGTGTCTTCAGTGGCTTGTTGAAAGAAATCTAATGAAGCATGACTTCCCTTCACAAAAGCAACCATGATTCTTGCTAGTATGTTTATTCCATTGTTTGCTTTTTGTGTAAACACAGCTACCAGTTTGCCTTTTAGAAATTCCAGGCTTCTCCATGTGTAATTCCCTGCTGGTCTGCAGGCTCCATTTGCCTTATTTTATTCTTCTGGTGCTGAGGCAGTTTGACCAAGAGGTAATGTATGTAATGGCTCACCTGAGTTCTGCATCACCTGAGTGAGTGCCATCTCTGGTCTTTTAGAACATCTCTACTAGTACTTCCCTGTGATGGTCTTGTGTTCCAATAGCTCTTTTTATCTTTTGATCTCCTATTAGCTCTACAGAGATACCTTAATGGGCTCACTGCTACTGATTTGTTTGAAAAATAATTTATTGCTGCCTTTTGTGCCTTTATGCAAGCATTCCTCAAACTCTTCTGGCCTGCTTCATTCTGGTTTTAAAACTAATATGCTGTAGTTGACATATTTTTTCTGTTTCCCTTCTTTGAAAAGACTTCTTGAATAATGCTATTTTCTTACGTCCTTCTTCATCTGCAGCTTAACCATTCCAGCTTTTTTTTCCTCTTTTAAAAAGCCTTTTGATGGATGGCATAAGTTTCCTTTGAACCCCTAATTTTGCATCTTTTTATACAGTTATTGTGTTGTCTATAAAAACGCTTTCCATGTTCTGCTGCATCTTTTTATGCTCGTAAGATGAAAACTAAGCTAGCTAGAGAAGAAATCTCTTGCTTCAAATTAGATGTTCCCATCAGAAATGTTGTTGTTCTCACCTATTCATGAAAAAATAAATCAGGAGTGTTTACCTTGTTTATTATTCATGCACAGACTTTTATGGTAACTCATGCTAGGCAGTGATTCCAGAATAATCTTCACTAAAGCAATACAGTGGAGATGAAGTGTAAATTACTAACATTAACAAAGCAAATATCCTATTGTGCTGGATTGAAGGCTTTCTTCTAAAAATCTTGCCCACAGATATCTTGCCTTACTTCTGTGCCTCTTCAACACCAGTGGCAGGAGTTGTTCAGCTTTGAAGGAAAACCACTAGTGACAGTACACGTCTCCCCTAGGTACTTTGTTGTGAATTGGTTTGATCTAACCAAGAAAGACGTTCTGTTGCAATAGTTGTGATATTGGCGCTGACAAGGTCACAAAAGATCTGCAGGGTCTGAATACCAGGAGGTCTGTTTTCTCACTATTCCAACTGGTAGGTTGGACTTGAATATTCTGCATAGGTATAAACTTTTTCTAATTTATTATTACTTGTATTCAGCATATACTTCTCTATCGTTACGTGATTATTATCACAGAATTGTAGGGGTTGGAAGGGACCTTGAGAGATCATCGGGTCCAACCCCCAGTTATCTTTTGACTTCACTGATCTTTTTTCTTATTTTGATTTTTTTTATCTATTACTCATCACATCTCACTTCAGTTGCCTATGCTATTGAGTTTCATTCTTGTAGCTTTTTTCTTCTAAGTTGGTTTCTGCATACTCTAGATCATCCTAGTAGTTCTCTCTCTGGTTTTGGAGGACTTGTCCCTTGAATTTACTAGGGAAACTCTTGGGAAACTTTCACAGACAAACTCTGCATTCCCACTCCATCTCTTCTGGCCTGTTTTTTTCTCCATCTAATGTTGTAAGAATCTATAGAACCCCTTTGTGCAAACTTACTTAGAAAGGGTCCTTTATACCTTATGATTTTACACAATTTACCCATCCATCTTGAGTTGTCTCTTTTCTTTTCCCCACCTTGGAAAAATTTTACTGTTTATATCTTCTGTGGCAATGGTTTCCATTCTGAATCCTTCTAGAGTGCTTCTTAGTTCTATTGTATTTGCTAACAGAAGACCTAAAACTGCACCCAGTTGTTCTCTTCCCAGTGGTTCCTCATTCGTTACTTGATTCCTGCCTGCTTGTTGATTACCCTGTACTGAGCTGATAGTTTCATAGAACTATCTGTCATTTTGCCATAATGAGGTGGTGTTATCAAAGGAGTAAAGATAAAGGTGAACTCAGAGTCCATCATTTTATATCTAAAATTAGATTCTTTCCTACATTTATCTACGCTGAATTTCCTGTGCTGTTCTATTACCGCAGTGACTTGGACTTCCAAGCTCCCCCTCCAGTTCCTCACAGCTCCTTCATGATTATACGACTCTGAATAGCTTAGTGTCAGCAGCAAACTTGGTCACTTCATTATTCACTTATTCTTCAGATTTTTTTTTTTACATCTATATTGAACAACCTGAAATGATCATAAATGGACATGAATTGTATGGTTAATGTTAGTTAGACCAGAACCTTATCTAGTATTTTGTCACCTCTCCTTCTGGAAGTAGCTTTTCTGATTGTTGTCATTTACCCTTCGTTTGTCTGCTTTATGTTTTACTTTTCTTTTGTGATGTTGGTCTAGATAAGTCATTATCCCTTCATAAATGTGACTTTTAAAATCAAAGTGGTTTCCTCACGCGAGTGTAGAATTTGTACTTACTGATGCTGGAAGGGCTTTGATGAAGTATAGAGATAATGACAGAATCACACAGGGTTGGAGAAGACCTTTAAGATCATCAAGTCCAATCATTCCCATCCTATGCTAAACCATATCCCTAAGTACCTCATCTACCCATCTTTTAAACACATCCAGGGAAGGTGAGTATACTCCTGTTATTCTTTGTACAGTTAACATTTCCATGAAAGGACTCGATCCTTAGGGGTCCCTTCCAATTCAGTATATTCTATGATTCTATGATAGATGTCAGAAGCATTCTGGGGGGGGGGGGGGGGGGGGGGAAGTAATTTGCAGCACTAGATGATTTTTGGGGGCTTTTTTTAATATACAAACAGGAACCTGAAATTGCTGTAATGCATTTATTCTGTTCCTGCTAAAACAGAATGGTGAATCAAACAGTTCATAATAGCATTAACTTCCAGATAAAATATTTTCAACTAGTCTTTATAATTCCAGGATTAGTGGAAACATTTATGTCTTTAGATTCTTCCATCAGGGCACAGGGAAGTGAATTATTGAAAAGATAAAAATAAATTTGTTTGCTTTCTGTCAGAGTTCATATCCACAGCCAACCTTGATAGAAGACCAGAATGATTTAGACAAGTTTGCTTTGGAGATTCATAACATATGCTTGCTGGACAGAATTGAGTTATCTCTGCTCTGGAGAGTAAGTTATTGTAGCAGGAGCTGACAGAGATGAAGATAACTGAGGGAAATTCAATTACCTTTTAGTGTTTTCCTTCTAATAGGATTCTTAATGTGAAAAAGATCCTTAGATGATGCGCCTATGTTGCTTTGTGAGATCTGCTTTGATACCTGCACCCAGAATAAAGTGAACTCTTCTTTTCAGGCGTTCATTAAGGATGAAATATGCATCCCATTGCTAAATGGGTGTTAACTTTTGATCCAACACACTGTCATTTGTAGCCCAGATGTATTTGACAGTCTTCTGGCAGTAGCCTTGGATATTCTCTCCAATAGAATTTTATTGTCCAAAGTATTGTTTTTACAGGAGAAGCCTGTTTATAACAGGAATGGAAGAAAGAGGTCATAAAACTGTAATTTTCCCCCATTCTACTTCTGTTTCTGCATGTTTGCTTCCTCAATTTGACTCTTCCTGGCACAAGCCCTGGAGTCACAAAGGCTGCTCGTGACCAACCTGAGTCCTGGCTGTTGAGTTAAAGCCCATCCTGCTTGTCTGTAGCTGGATCCCATGTGAAACCTCTGCAGTTTTGAAGTTACCAGGGTAGACTGGGGCATACAGGTATTAGGATGTTGTTATTTGTGTTACTTGTTAAATTTCATTTATTTTTAAAATACTGGCTGATGGTTGAGATGAAAATTTAGAAGGGACTCTGTGAAGCCAGCTCGTTCTGCTGCTGTATGTGTGGAAACGTACCACGTCCAAGCTTGTGCACCTGCAATATACTGCCTTTTACTGACACCTTAAACTTCTGTCTGTAGCTGAATGTAGGTATGTGTGTATCCTCTAAAAGGTTTTATTTTGAAACACTTATCAGGTTTGGAAGGTAAACTCCTTGTTTTATCTGGAGGATCTATCAAAACATTGGCACACTTCTCCAAAAAAAAGAGAGAACCAGTATCTTGGTGTTAGATTCATTTGCAGCTGCTGAAGTTTGGATGTGCCTGAAAGACGTGGCATACCTGACCCCATGTAGTGACTGCAGCAGTGAGCTGTGCAAGTGGTTTGCTCAGTTCCACTTTTATTTTTTTCATAGGATGGTCTGGGTTGGAAGGGCCCATCTAGCTCCAACCCCCTGCCATAGACAGGGACACCTTCACTAGCCCAAGGTGCCCAAAGCCCCATCCAACCTGGCCTTGAGCCCTGCCAGGGATCCAGGGGCAGCCACAGCTTCTCTGGGGAACCTTTGCCAGGGCCTCCCCACCCTCATAGACATTAGGAAGAAACTATTTACTAATCTAAATCTACCCTCAGATTATATCTACCCTCGCTCAGATTATATCTACCCTCGCTCAGATTATATCTGGATATTTAAATTTAAACCTTACCTTTTCTAGTTTAAAATCATCACCCCTTGTCCTATTGCTCCATGCCCTGTTACATGTATTTTGGTGTGTCCCATAACTATCACTTCCATGTGTTTATGTAATGGCTTTTATCCTTTCAGTAGTTTCTTTCATTTCTGTGCATGCTGGGTGGAAGCTGCTGATGTTGGTGAGTTGCTGCACATTGATTCACTACACCTAATGTTAACAAGCGAACTCTTATTAAGAGGGGATCTGATCAATGGGTATCAATAGCTGAGGGGTGGGACACAGGGGGACATGGGCAGCCTCTTCTCAGGGTCTGTGGGGACAGGACAAGGGGCGATGGCCTCAAGTTGGAGCAGGGGAAGTTCCGCCCCAATGTGGGGAAGAACTTCTTCCCGGTGAGGGTGAGGGAGCCCTGGGACAGGCTGCCCAGGGGGTGTGGAGTCTCCTTCTCTGGAGAGATTCCAGCCCCGTCTGGACACCGACCTGTGTGACCTGTCCTAGGGATCCTGCTTTGGCAGGGGGTTGGACTCGATGGGCTCTGGAGGTCCCTTCCAACCCCTGTGATTCTGTGATGCTGAATTCTCATAGAAGTTCAGATTCTTGTTTTAAAAACCCACTAAAGGTGTGTTGCTTGTTTATCCTGTGTGGCTCTTGTGCTCTAAACATCGCAAAGCTCCCAGCACTGGCTTTCTTATTTTACGCTGAATTAAAGTAAATTAGTGAGATCTAATTAGGCAGGGTTTGTGCAGTTGTACCATGTAAATCTGTGTTGTGCCGTGGTGGTGTTTTCATTTAAACTAAGTGAGCAAGAAAAATAGGGATTTTAAAGCAGTGGTTGTGGGTTGGGTTTAGTCCTTGGTTTATGTCCATTGGTATAAGGATCTAGGGTTATTTGAGTGTTTTTAATTTGAGCTGCTGTAAATTAAAGCAGAGACTGGTTTCTTCTCACACTTCAAGTAGTCAGAATGTTTCAAATCCTGTCTTTTTATGGATACTAAAATCACACAGTTTTAAAAAGAAATAAAGTTATCCTTCCCTAAAAATGTTGACAGTCAAATGTCAATCTCAAGGCTGGTAAAGCTTTTCTCTGAATAAAACCCGTTAATTAAAACCCAGAGCTCTTCATGCCCATCTCCTGCTCTTCTGAAAGTCCAAAATTGTATGAGGGAGCCAGTCACAAAAGGGAAAAACCTCAGTTGGAGTGAAATACAAAACACGGGCAGCTGAAAGAAGGAGCAGGGCGAAAAGAAAGTTAAAATACAGAGCTTGATACTGTAGGAACTCTGACAGGCGGCTTTGAGTTAAGGCAGAGGTTAAGCTGAAGCTGGGATTGTGACTGCTTAACATGTTTCCAAAGTGAGTGGCTAGGAATGAATTTAAAGAGTAAAGATTTATGCTGTGAAAGACTGTATTTTAAGAATCCTTCCCATTTGCTTCTGCATTGTTTTTTTCTTTAATCATTGCCATTTTATCATCTTAAAATATCCAGCTTTTAAAATACTGGGTTCTCTATAAGAATAAACCTCCCAAGAATTTTCAGTTACTGTAAAGTGAAGAGCAAATGGTGTGTGGACGTTAGAAGTCTCTGAGTCAGCAGCACTGAGCGTGCTATTTTTTGGTAGACGTTTGAAGATCCCATATAATCATTCTTGTTTTCTGGAGATTCTCTGTTAAGCATTTGAAATTCCTCTGAGAAAATAAAAAAGCCTTTAATATCTTCCCTAGTGAATAAATATTTTCTCTAATAACGAATTAAAATGTTTCTGCAGATACCAATGAAGGGGCAATGACTTAATGGAAGCTAAAGGTTTTTTTTTTCTGTGTACTGGAAGGAAATACTTTGCCAGGAAACACGTTTGTTCTATTTAGCTGTGCTGCTCAGGGATACGTGCCAGTCAAGGTGATCACTCCTCTGTTGTGAGAGGCTGAAAAGCTCCTGAACTGTCAGGGATCAAGTCCATTAAATGAGCCCTCGAAGGAAGCAGGAAGGGAGCTGGTGAAGGACAGATGGGTTACTTTTGGGTCGTGAGTTTGTGCTCGTGTCTGAATGCTTCTTGGCTGAGGTTTCACAGAAAGTTTGCTGAGTCGGGCACAGAACACTTGTAAAGCTCCTTCTGTTGCTGGTGCAGAATTGATAGGTGATTTTTCCTAATTGCCATTATGTCTCCCTGTGTGTACAGTAACTGTTATGTGCTGATGATGTTTTTCTCTTTAATGTCCAGTGACTCATAGGCTACTATGCAGAGTAGGATACTTTCAACACATGATTGTTACCAGAGTGCAGAACCAGCTTACAGAATGGCAAACTACATTTTTAGAATTATTATTAATGATTTTATTTATGTATTTAATTTTATTTGGCTTTTTTTTTTTTTTTTTGCATTAGATATCACAAGTGACATCTTAAGGAGCCCAGTCAGGTCTGAAACCATGTTAGTATCCAAAGTACTGAAGCTTATGAGAGATGTGCTTGTTGCCGGCATGGTTGTGGCAAGATAGGAAACTGTTACATGTAAATGTCTTGTGATCTCAAATGATTGTGATTTCTCTGTTCTTTGCTCATGGTTCGGTGTATTTTGATACAGCAGACTTGGTATATTTAGATATATTTTGAAGCTCCAGGATTAAAATCAGAGTTGTGTTCTCAAACTAAGATACTAAACAGGGAAAACTGAAAAGTGTTTGAGGGGAACTCCATAGAAAATAGAAACACAGACCCCTGGCTGCAGGGCTATTTCAAGAGGCTAATCATAGGATGATCTGAGTTGGAAGGGACCCCAATGATCACAGACTTCCAACCCGCCTGCCACAGGCAGGGCCACCAACCTCCAGGCCTGGAGCTACACAAGGTTGACCAGGGCCCCATCATCCAACCTGGCCCTGAACACCCCCAGGGATGGGGCATCCACCCCCTCTCTGGGCAGCCCCTTCCAGCCCCTCACCACTCTCTCTGCAAAGAACTTCCCCCTAAGATCTCCTCTAACCCTTCCCTCCTTCAGCTTCACTCCATCCCTCTTGTCCTGCCAGTCTCTGCCCTTGAACAAGCTGATTCCCCTCCTGTCTCTCTGCTCCCTTCAGGGACAGGAAGGCTGCAATGAGGTCCCCTCACAGCTTTCTCTTCTCCAGGCTGAACAAGCCCAGCCTCCCTCAGCTCCTCGTTGTGGGAGAGGTGCTTCAGCCTTCTAATCAATTTTGTGGCCTCCTCTGAAGCCTCTCCAATAGTCCCACATCTTTCTTGCATTGGGGGCCCCAGATCTTCCTGTCTCTTAGAAATCTAGAACTTTACCTAATCTTGGAAGCTTTTTATGTAGAGATTTCAGCTGGGAATTGATTTTATTTGCATGTATTTTGCAAATTTGAGGATTTTGTGATGTGGCAGGAATATCCAACACTGAATAACAAAATCAACAGAAGTACATTGATTATTTTTGCATTGTATTCTGTGTGTAATTTAAATGTGAGTTCTTTTATAATAGAAACAAGTCCTATATAGCAATGCACATTCCTGTGAGAGAGGTGTTGAAGCAATTTAACAGGTCATGCTAAATACCAACACAGCTAACTATTTGTACCCATAGCTTTGATAGCTATAGAAATTACAGAATTTTAAGTCTGGTAGATGCCTTTCGCTTTCTTATAGCCAGAGGCTGAAGCCACATTTGTAGATTCAGGTGGAACAAGGTATTTTGTAGTAAGGTTCCAAATTATGTTTTGGCAGGGGAGTTAGACCTGATGGTCTCTTGAGGTCCCTTCTAACCCCTATGAGTCTGTGATTCTGTGATCTTTTGGTTTATCTTCTTAGCATCTGAATCATTCTGGCTACATTCTTCTGTTCTTGTTTCGGAAGAGAAGGTGGGCAAAATGTTTCCAAATGAAAGCATTAACAAATATTACTACTTTTTATTTCATTGAGAATTTCCTTCTGGGTTTTGTTTTTTTTTTTTTTTAATGTTTTGAGGTGTTACTGCTCCCCCACTGCCAGAAATGAACCTTTTTCCCCATTAGGAAAAATGATTCAGAATTCACACAAAACTCATGAAAAATTGCTGTTTATGTAGTACCTTTAAAGGCTTCTTACTAATTAAGATGCATTGTTCAGAACTACTCAGTGATGTGTGTTACCTGCTCCTGGATACCTCATTTAAGGTTTCTCTGTGCCATCTGAACTGCATGTGACTTTCAATCTGTTCAGGCGTCACTCCCGTGCCAAGCCTTGGTGCTCTAAGTTGTAAAAGAACTGTGCTGGCAGTAGGGTGTCTGGAAATGTGAATCCTAGGGAAGTAATTCTTTGGTTGCTGGGGCCAAAACTGCTGGGCTACATTCTACCTACCTTAACAGGTAACAGATGTCCTTACTGTGCCTCAGTGGAACGAGATGGTTGGAGAGGTGGTGGTTGCAGGTAGTGAATGAGGACTTCTCAGACCTTTGGTTTGTTGGGGTCTGTTGGACATGTGCCATCTGGCCCTTGGTCATAAGAAATTTTGCACAAGATCTTGAAGAATGGATTGAGAACCCAGCAACACTTACTTGGCAGATGTTTCTTGAGCACCACCATTGCAGTATGTGATGATTATTTCCCCTACTTCCACTTAGTGTTTGCGTCGTACAGAGGGAGGAAGTGACCTGATGCTGTTGCTAGAGTAAGGTACTACAAGTGAGAACAAGAGGTGAGGTTTTGGTGAGTAGCATGAGATCGAGCCTGCAGATGAATGAAGAGAAAGAAAAGCTGGGGAGCATTAGAAGTAGAATTCCCTAGGCCAGTCTCTGCTGCACCTTTGGAGACTGGAACTAAATACCGGCTGTAACCAGTTGCTGACGCATCTTTACTGGTTATAGACAAGGTAACAAATAGGGCTTTGCTTTGGTTGAAGTGATAGAACTCTTTGCATGTGGCCCACTTTGAGGTGCTTATACATACATTTTCACGTGTTTGAAAGGTAATTCCCCCCCCTCTTAAAAATTTAGCTGCATAGAAATGGCAACATGAAAAGTTCACAAAACCAAATATCCACCAGTTACAAAAAATCAGAGCAGTGCAACCTTAATTTGGCATCCCTAAGCTCTAAGTAGTGACTCCTTAGGTGATGTAAGTGTACATCTCTCTTGCTGGACAGAGTGAATGTTCCTTATAAAATGAGTTTGTTACTGCCAGAAGTTGTTCCTGGATCTGATTCATTTGTTGCATTGGACTAGAAGTTCTTAGTGAATAAAATACTAGGCCCTGTGGTGGTGTTGAAGGAGTTGGATGTCACTGGGTTGAAACAGTGTAGTTGGGAAATGGCTTAAAAGATCATCACTTGCTCCTTCTTCACTTAATATCTAATGGAAGAGCCAGCTACCCATGCAGAAGGGCTGAGCTTTACTGTTTCTAGAGTGAACAGGAATTGTACTTCAATCATTTCTAGCTTGAACAATGCTTATTGGGAGATGTGGGCCCACAAGGTCTCAGATTTAACGCCCAGACTTAATGTTTTTAGGATGTTAGACTGCCTTAAAACAAGAGCAGTGTGAAGGCACTGCAGACATAAAGTGCCTTCAGAAATGAGACAGGGAGGAAAGTGTCTATTCTAGCATATCCTTTGAATGTGAAGCACTTCTACATGTGTACAGTAAGAACAAGCTTCCTGGATTTAGAAGGAATATTTTCCCCCTCTACTCTGCCCTGGTCAGGCCCCAGCTGGAGTACTGTATCCAGTTCTGGACTCCCTGGTGTAAAAAAGACAGAGATCTCTCCTGGAAAGAGTCCAGCGGAGGCTGTGAAGATGGTTAAAGGCCTGGAGCATCTCCCCTGCGAGGAAAGGCTGAGTGAGCTGGGGCTGTTCAGCCTGGAGAGAAGCAGCCTGAGAGGGGATCTGATCAATGGGGATCAATAGCTGAAGGGTGGCACACAGGGGGACATGGGCAGCCTCTTCTCAGTGTCTGTGGGGACAGGACAAGGGGCGATGGCCTCAAGTTGGAGCCCGGGAAGTTCCCCCCCAATGTGGGGAAGAACTTCTTCCCGGTGAGGGTGAGGGAGCCCTGGGACAGGCTGCCCAGGGGGTGTGGAGTCTCCTTCTCTGGAGAGATTCCAGCCCTGTCTGGACGCCGACTTGTGTGACCTGTCCTAGGGACCCTGCTCTGGCAGGGGGTTGGACTTGATGATCTCTGGAGGGCCCTTCCAACCCCCTAAACAAATTCTGGGATTTGCCTCTGTGTATCATTTATATCAAAGCAGTGATGCTCAGAGAGTTATAATACTGGAATAATGTAGGGCACGTATAGCAAATCCCAGTTTCGAGCAAGGAGTAAGAGCTGTTACTTGTTCATGTAAAGATTTGTCTTTGATTGTGATCCAAGGGTGCTACTGTAACTCAAATCACAGAAGCACAGATCGTTGGTTTATTTTCACCAATCACGAATTATATCCGATAAGCATCAAAGAAGGAGGTAAAAAAATAAAAGCCTGTGGCACTAATGGATAAGGCAGAATAAATATGATTCTATTTGCCTCTGCTCTTCACTATTTATTTACTCTGTTGTTTATTTTATAGCCAGTGGAACACTTGTTAGTTTGTTGTATTTGCCTACTCTACTAAATCAGGGTCATTTGAAAGATGTGGTCCCAGTAGAAGGGTGTTGCCCAGTGTTTAGCTGGGTTTACTAAAGCTTAATGCTGTGAGACTTAAAGGTAAAAAATGAAGCTGTTGACTCAGCACAGATTAAAACCAGATGTCTCTGGAGATCCTTGCATTTCTCTCTAATCACTAACCCAAATTGACTGTGGTAGGGGTTTTTTTTTTTCTCCTGGTCATGACCATAGTTTTACCAGTCTGTGTTTGGTGTGATCTAAGTTAACGGTGGTTCCCTCCCCCTACCCCTCCATGTGATTTTAAATGCATGGGATTTTTTTTCCCCCAGGATTGTCTGGCTACAAAAACACCTTTTTTCTTCCCCCCTCCTCCCTTCCCCCCCCCCCCCCCCATTTGTATTACAAACAGTTGATTTAGATGCAGATTCTTTTTTAATCTTCAAATCAGATAAAAGGCTGGAAAAGTGGATAAATGAGGTTTGGAAAACTATAGGTTGCAGAGATGAGAAGCCATTGCATTGTGTTCAGTCCATTAAAACAAGAAGAAATAGAAGAGATACTTTGATAAGTGTTCTGCTGGTGTTAACCTTGATGGCTATTATCGGGGGGATGATGCTATATCTATTTCATTGGCTTAAGCTTTTTTCATGCTGAGAGAAATCAATACTTTGAGTCGTTGGATGACAGAGGCATCACTTCAGAATTGACGGTGGCTGTCAGACGTTGTCATTGGTTGACTTTTGTTCGCTGTTGAGGTTTTAAGCTTTCATTTTTCTAAGTCTTATTCAGGAGTCTTTGTAAGATTTCCCTGGGTAGCATTTTTAGTCCAGACTTTAAACCTCAGGTCAGAGGTCAAGTGCAAAGATCTGTGAAAGGAAAGGATCGAGGAGCTCCTTCATTTACTAAAATATCCTTATTTGTAGGGATTTTGCATTGGAGGCAAGACTCCATGTAACCTGAAGGAGGGCTTTTCCTCTTAAAGATGCCCGCTGAGATGGGTTGTTCACACAGCAAGTAGCTTTTAGCTGAATTACACAAAGGAACTGGCATATGTAAGTGTCCAGTGTTGAAGAATCACGGTAAAAAGGTGTGATGCTGCTTTTACAAACCTTGCATGGTTAAACTTTTTCATAGCTTGTAGACAGCAGTACTGTGCCATTTCGGGACCGCGGAGGTGCAGGTGCAGAGGAAATCTTTTACTTGACATTTTTGTAAAGATCAAAGATCAAATAGTTCTGAAGGCACTAGATTCATCCACTTCTTCACTGGAATATAGACAGGCAGAATATCCCAATTCACCTTGTCAGTATTTTGCAGTAGTATTTCTGGACTGTTTCCTGCACACAGAATGTGCTGCCTTCTTGTTTCTGTAACTTGCCGTTTGGGTGACCTTGTGCTCCTTTAAAGTTACTGTTCCTTCAAAAGAAATCTTGGTTTTGAAACAGTCTGCAGCGCTGTCCAAGCAGGGAACAGGAGAGGGGAAAATAACCTGTTATGCTTTGCCATAATTGCAAAGAGGTTTCTGACCCACTCTGGACAGGAGTGGTAGATAGAGAACGAGGCTGTTTGCTCCATGCTGTGTCAGAGGGACACAGGGACCTGGACAGGCTGGATTGATGGGCCGAGGCCAATTGCATGAGGATCAACAAGTCCTGTGCTGTGTCCTGCACTTGGGTCACAACAACCCCATGCAAAGCTACAGGCTTGGAGAGGAGTGGCTCAAGAGCTGTCTGGAGGAGAAAGACCTAGGTGTGTTGAACATGGGCCAGCAGTGTGTCCTGGTGACCAAGAAGGCCAACAGCATCCTGGCCTGTATCAGGAACAGCGTGGCCAGCAGGACCAGGGAAGTGATCACCCTGTGCTCAGCACTGGTGAGGCCACACCTGGAGTAGTGTTCAGATTTGAGCACCTCACTATAAGAAGGACATCGTGATGCTTGAGAAGACCAGAGAAGGGCTACAAAGCTGGTGAAGGGTTTGGAGGACCCTTATGAGGAGCAGCTGAGGGAACTGGGGTTGTTTGGTCTGGAGAAAAGGAGAGAGACACCTCATCACTCTCTACAACTACCTAAAAGATGGTTTTGGTGAGGTGGGGGTCAGTCTCTTCTCTCTGATAGCTGGTGACAGGACAAGGGGAAATGGCCTGAAGTTGCATCAGGGGAAGTCTAGGTTGGACATCAGGAGAAATTGCTTTACTGAAAGGGTTGTCAGATATTGGCACAGGCTGCCCAGGGAGGCGTCTGAGTCGCCATCCCTGGAGGTGTTTAAAAGAAGAGTAAATGTTGTACTTGGTGACATGGTCTAGTGTTGGACCTAGCAGGGCTGGACAGATGGTTGGACTCGATGATCTTGAAGGTCTTTTCCAACTGAAACCATTCTATGATATTATTGAAAGATTCTGCTTAATACACTTCCATGTTGTAAAACTTTTAGCAGCCACTGAATTTAGGACTTTTAGTATATAACCTGTGGAGTGTATCTATGAAAATACATTTTCCTACTGTTTTGTTTCATCACGAGTGTGACCGCGGTCCTTCTGTGATGATACCCTCATCACACTTTTGTCCAAACTGATAACAAAAGTAAGCCAAAGCACTAGTGGAAGGAAGGCTTGACAAATTAATTTCCAATGATCAGGTTTTAGCATGAAGTATTAATATACATCACTCACCTGATACCCTGGTATTGCATCTCTGGAAGTAGTGGGCCAGGTGAACCTGAAGGCATCTGGAAAATTGAAAAAAAAAATAAAAAATAGAGAAACAGAAATGTGTTAGTGCATCCAAAACTGTGCAGTGGTGATTGGCTGAGTTGGGATGTGGCTCTTCCCATTTCTTTTGTTGGAGCCAGTTCACGCCTGTGCTAAAAATTATTGGAGGGAGGGAGAGAAATAGCTTCTCTTTAGGTGAATATTTGACATATATCCTGGGCAGGGACCACTGGATAATTGAAGAATCACCTGTATGATCAAGGAGATGATTCTTGCAAAACCTCTGTAATGCTAGTAGCTAAGTACCTGTGTGCTAGATATTTGGCAGAGCCGGCGGCTTCTTTCTGGTTTTGTGTGTAAAATATACATCATAAAGAGTGTGCTGTGGTTAAGAGTCCCTCCTGGAGTGATGTTATAATATTATGGGGTTACTGCACGTGGGCATCTCTCAGTTTTGGTGGCTAATTGCAAATTGCTATTGATATTAAATGCTCAGTTTGCTGAAAAGTGGAGTCCTGTGCGTTCCCATCTTGTAACAGGCTGATGCTGTTTCTGTGTCAGGAAGTTGCCAGAACAAGAAAATACCATTTTTTTTTCCTTCATTTGAATGTCAGGGCTACACTTTGAAAAAATCTGTAGTATTTAATGAAGGATGCCTTCAAAATTACATCAGAAAAAGACCTTTTTTTTTTTTAAAGAGGTACAAGTTCATTATATCTTTTACAAAACATTCTAGTTTGATTTCCATTTTATCATGTTTTAAGGTCAAATGTGACTTTAATGTTCCATAAAGAGACAGAGATTGATAATGGGGAAAGAATAACCCCCTAATGTGATTTATATCTATGGATTTTATGTCAGATATGAAAAGTTGCTGTTCAAATTGTAAAGGAGGATCCATTAAAGAGCACTTTAAAACATTTTACTACTTAGCTTACCTTATACACTTGTTTTTTAGAATCCTGCCCTTTCAGGCAACTTAAAAATAACAGAGCTTATGAAACATTTACAAAGTGCTGCAAAAAAACCTCTGAGTCATCACAGGTGCAAAATAGATTAATGTATTGGAAAAGACAGTGGTATTTAAAAAAGAGCTAGAAAAATCTTGTTTAGTGTCAGTTATGATTTAGCCATCTTATATTTTTTTGTGAAGAGGGGTGGCAAAGTGCTTCGTTGTAGGACTAGAAAAGCCAATTTTTGATCTCTCGTTGACATGGGAACTCAGCTGCTCGTTCTTCACTCCTTCTGGATGTCTGCTCATCAGGTGAGCATTGCTCTAAGGTGTGGGGAAAATGATGAGGAAATTTATAAATATATTAAATTTTTAATATAGGTCTTTAAAAATCTATTAATCTGCTAATACGTTTTTGTTATAAAATGTCTGTGAAAAGCTTCACAGCCCCCAATTTTATTTTACTAGGGTGTTTTTCCCCTTTCTTCCTAGCTTTCTCTTGTGTATAACATATATATTTGTATATGCATGTATATAAATAATAATCACAGTCTGCCTGTTTGATGTGCAGCAGTTTTCTCATTCTTGTACATACAGTTTTATATTAAAAACCCATCTCTACTGTTTTAAACCTAAAAAGCCTTCTGCTGTTACCTAAGCTCTGAGGAATAATTGTACTAGAGTCTGCATCAGCTGTGCTTCACAAAGAAAAAGCAATTTTTTTTGTTGTTAGGCAGACGTTTGTGTCCATCCTCCTAACTAGATCATAGAATAATCCAATCATTGGCAAAGGCTGAAATGCTTTGTCTGGCATATGGTAGCTGTGGAATTGCCAGATGAAAACTGAAATTAGAAACAGGGAGTGCTGAAGTGGGGAAAAGCCTTTATTGTTTCTACTGATACTCGAATTTGCTGGTCTTTCACATCCAGTGGGTTGACAAGGGAGTGATCTAAATTTGGTGCCTGGTTTATTTTGAGTTCTGTATTAACAGACTGGTTTTTCATTGGATCAACAAAAACTAGAATGGCAAGAAAATGGTGTAGCAAAGAATCTTTGGTAGTTTTGAGTTGTGTTTCTTGGTGTGGCTTTCAGTTCTTGTTTGCAAGTATTTTTGACAGAGCCCTGGGACAGGCTGCCCAGGGGGTGTGGAGTCTCCTTCTCTGGAGAGATTCCAACCCCGTCTGGATGCTGACCTGTGTGACCTGTCCTAGGGACCCTGCTTTGGCAGGGGGCTGGACCCCATGGACTCTCGAGGTCCCTTCCAGCCCCTATGATTCTGTGATTTTTAAGTTTGGAGTACTTGGGCAAACAGCAGTGGATTATACAACAGGTGTAATACAGCGAGGAAAATGAGTGACTTCCCATGCTGGCCTGCAAAGGTGCTCAACTTTCAAAAGCCAATTGGTCTTCATATGCGTTTTGGCTTCTGGTTATCTTCTCCTCAGGTATATATTTATGGAAACAGCAGCAATCAGTTGACTGCCCAAATCTAGAGCCACAGGAGCAGAGCGATCAGCTAGGTGGCATTTGTTGTTCTGAAACTTCCCTCTTTCTTTTCCCACTTACTTGGATATAAAATAGAGGGGGTTTTTATATAAAATAGGTTGTGCCTATATGTTTTATTACATAATCAGGCCACTAACATATTTGTTGAGTGTGGTTAAAGAATTCCCAACAAAACAAGATCCTCTGCTTGGCCCTCTGGACAGATTTACCATGGGCAGCTGTGCAGTACCTCAGTTCTCAAACCTGTAAAATGGGCTTAATTAATTTTTCTCAAGTAACTAATTGTGAGGTCCCTTAAAGTTGGGTAGTGTAATTAAAAGACAAAGTAATAAAGTCTTTATTTTCTTCCCAGTCACTGTGTGCCCAGTATTCTGCAGACAAACGGGAAGAAGAAAAAATGTGTCATCATTTGATAATGGCAGCGAAGTACCGAGACCAAGTGACCTCAACTCAACTGATACAGAAAATTATCAACATTCTGACAGACAAGCATGGAGCCTGGGGAAGCTCTGCACCAAGGTAAAGCATTTTTTGGATGCTCTACAGTATTTATCAGAATTGAGCTGTGCTCAGATGGTAAAATTTAAAGGTAAATAAGGTTTTTCAGTTACTTTCCCAAAGTAATATGAAAAAGATAAAATGAATGCCTCTGTGTTTGAGTGAATGTCAGAGAACTAGTGTCTTGTTAAAACAGCAAAAAACAGGGTGATTTTCTGTGACTCTAAACTTTGCCATAAACTGATGGCATTTATTTGGAATGCTCAGTTCTAGCCTTATCTTTTATTTGCACAATAATCTTAAAAAGTAAATGTTTTCTTAGAACCAGCTTTCTTCATGATGCATTGTGTGGTTCAAGATGAAACCAGAATTAAGAAACCTTTTTTCTGTTCTGCCAAACTTGAAACAAACTAACATCTTTTGAAGTCAGAGGGGAAATGGCAGGGTTTGGATTAGTAATTTCAAGGTGAAAACAGTACTGCCAAACTAGTTCTCCTTTTGGGGTTCTCAGTATGTACCTTAATTGTAGTGATACTTACCTAACTTCTTTAGCACAAGTCACAGCTAAAGCTTCACTTAGAAATCTAAAATGCAAGTTCAAGTCCTTGTAGCACAACCTTAATTAAGGCTTAAGAATAACCGGAACAGATTTAGGCTAGGAACAGATTTAGGCTAGGATATACCACATTGAATATGCTTGTATATTGAGATAGTGTTATTTCAGTGCAATGGAATAATAAGCACAAGAGAAATACGTGAGCAGACAACAAACTTTCCCCCAGTAACCTTTATTCTTTGTTCAGTTACTGCTTGTTTTCTGGAAAGGAGAAAAACCCACACCCCCATCACCCAAGCACTAATAACTTCTATGATGTACAATAACATAAAGGAAACGTTATGAATAAAATTAACTGGAAGTCTTAAAGTTAAGACTTGTGCTATTACAGCACTGAATGTCTGTTTGCCATAAATACCAATTTTGAGCTCTAGGTCATAAGGGTAAAAATGAAAATCTGAGATAATGTTTAATGTTTTTCTTTTGTGAAGTAAATTGTGCTTAAATATATAAAGGCTATTTAAGAAAAAAATTATGAGAGTGTATAAATAAGTCTATTTCAGCATTTAAAGGAGATTTTAATTACTTAATTCCATACAGTTTTAAAGGAAGGCTTTTATTACAGTTGGGTAAACCCAGATTTCTTTAATTACTTGGTATGTCTGTAGATCAGCGTGTACCATGTGCTTTTGTTCATCTGTTTGTGCCTCTGGATTTACAACTGTCCTTACTGTCTTTTAACTTGAGAAGCAGAGAATCCTACTCGCTCTTCAGGTGTATCGTGCTTGTTGTGTTAATATTGGTATGGTTGGTGAGGGAAAAATGGAATTGCTAAAATACTCCATGCTTGAACTATTTTCTGATAATCAGCAAATAAGGTTTACGTAATCAACTTGTAAATTACAAAGGACACAAAATATGGGCATGATAATTTCCATTTTTGTAATAATGATCTACAGCAAAATGGAAATATTAGATAATGCACTTTGCAGCACACTTAACATAATTCTAGAAACTAAAATGGCATTAGGGACAAAGCAAAATCTCTTTACGGGAAAGGCAGAATGCATTTAGTCATCATAAACACGTAAAAAATAAATGTATGCAATGATTGTAATTCTAATGAAATATTTTAGGGGGGGCTAAATTA